>NC_140990.1:96247598-96320344 GCF_052327205.1 Somniosus microcephalus | reverse complement strand
ATATACCACACACATCTCACAGTAACACGCTGATATACCCCACACCTCTCACGATAACACTCTGTTATACCCCACACTCCTCACTGTAACACTCTGATATACCCCACACCCCTCACTGTAACACTGTCTGATATACCCCACACCCCTCACTGTAACACTCTCTGATATACCCCACACCCCTCACTGTAACTCTCTGATATACCCCACACCCCTCACTGTAACACTCTGATATACCCCACACCCCTCACTGTAACACTCTCTGATATACCCCACACCCCTCACTGTGTAACACTCTGATATACCCCACACCCCTCACTGTAACACTCTCTGATATACCCTACACCCTGCACTATAACGCTCTCTGATATACCCCACACCCCTCACTGTAACACTCTGATATACCCACACTCCTCACTGTAACACTCTGATATTCCCCACACCCCTCACTGTAACGCTCTCTAATATACCCCACACCCCTCACTGTAACACTCTCTGATATACCCCACACCCCTCACTGTAACACACTGATATACCTCACACCCCTCACTGTAACACTCTGATATACCCCACACCCCTCACTGTAACACACTGATATATTCACACCCCTCACTGTAACACTCTGATATACCCCACACCCCTCACTGTAACACACTGAAATACCCCACACACCTCACTGTAACACACTGATATACCCACACCCCTCACTGTAACACTCTGAAAAACCCCACACGCTTCACTGTAACACATTGATATACCCCACACCCCTCACTGTAACACTCTGATATACCCCACACCCCTCACTGTAACACTCTCTGATATACCCCACACCCCTCACTGTAACACACTGATATACCCACACCCCTCACTGTAACACTCTGATATACCCCACACCCCTCACTGTAACACTCTGATATACAGCACACCCCTCACTGTAACACCCTGATATACACCACACCCCTCACTGTAACACTCTCTGATATACCCCACACCCTTCACTGTAACACTCGATGATATACCCCACACCCCTCACTGTAACACACTGATATACCCCACAGCCCTCACTGTAACTCTCTCTGATATACCCCACACCCCTCACTTTAACACACTGATATACCCACACCCCTCACTGTAACACTCTGATATACCCCACACCCCTCACTGTAACACACTGATATACCTCACACCCCTCACTGTTACACACTGATATACCCCGCACCCCTCACTGTAACACTCTCTGATAAACCCTACACCCCTTACTGTAACACACTGATATACCCACACCCCTCACTGTAACACTCTGTTATACCCCACACTCCTCACTGTAACACTCTGATATACCCCACACCCCTCACTGTAACACTCTGATATACCCCACACCCCTCACTGTAACAAGCTGATATACCCCACACCCCTCATTGTAACATTCTGATATACCTCACACCCCTCACTATAACACTGATATACCCCACACCCATCACTGTAACACTCTCTGATATACCCCACACACCTCACTGTAACACTCTCTGATATACCCCACACCCATCACTGTAACACTCTCTGATATGCCCCACACGCTCACTGTAACACTCTCTGATATATCTCACACCCCTCACTGTAACACTCTGATATACCCCACACCCCTCACTGTAACACTCTGATATACCCCACACCCATCACTCTAACACACTGATATACCCCACACCCCTCACTGTAACACTCTCTCATATACCCCACACCCCTCACTGTAACACTGATATACCCTTCAACCCTCACTGTAACACCCTGATATACCCCACACCCATCACTCTAACACACTGATATATCCTACACCCCTCACTTTAACACTCTCTGATGTACCCCACACCCCTCACTGTAACACTCTGATATACCCCACACCCCTCACTGCAACATTCTCTGATATACCCCACACCCCTCACTGTAACACTCTGATATACCCCACAGCCCTCGCTGTAACACTCTCTGATATACCCCACACCCCTCACTGTAACACTCTCTGATATACCCTCCCCATCACTGTAACACACTGATATACCCCACACCCCTCACTGTAACACTCTCTGATATACCCCACACCCCTCACTGTAACACTCTCTGATATACCCCACACCCATCACTGTAACACTCTCTGATACACCCCACACCCCTCACTGTAACACTCTCTGATATACCCCACACCACTCACTGTAACACTCTCTGATATACCCCACACCCCTCACTGTAACACTCTCTGATATAGCCCACACCCCTCACTGTAACACGCTCTGATATACCCCACACCCCTCACTATAACGCTCTCTGATATACCCCACACCCATCACTCTAACACACTGATATACCACACACCCCTCACTGTAACTCTCTCTGATATACCCCACACCCCACACCCCTTACTGTAACACTCTCTGATATACCCCACACCCCTCACTGTAACACTCTCTGTTATACACCACACCCCTCACTGTAACACTCTCTGATATACCCCACACCCCTCACTGTAACACTCTCTGATATACCCCACACCCCTCACTATAATGCTCTCTGATATACCCCACACCCATCACTCTAACACACTGATATACCCCACACCCCTCACTGTAACACTCTCTGATATACACCACACCCCTCACTGTAACACTCTGATATACCCCACACCCCTCACTGTAACACTCTTATATATCCCACACCCATCACTGTAACACTCTCTAATATACCCCACACCCCTCACTGTAACACTCTGATATACCCCACACCCCTCACTGTAACACTCTTATATATCCCACACCCATCACTGTAACACTCTCTGATATACCCTACACCCCTCACTGTAACACACTGATATACCCACACCCCTCACTGTCACACTCTGATATACACCACACCCCTCACTGTAACACTCTGATGTACCCCACACCCCTCACTGTAACACTCTGATATACCCCACACCCCTCACTGTAAAAAGCTGATATACCCCACACCCCTCACTGTAACATTCTGATATACCTCACACCCCTCACTATAACACTGATATAACCCACACCCCTCACTGTAACACTCTCTGATATATCCCACACCCATCACTGTAACACTCTCTGATATACCCCACACCCCTCACTGTAACAGTCTCTGATATACCCCACACACCTCACTGTAACACTCTCTGATATACCCCACACCCATCACTGTAACACTCTCTGATATACCCCACACCCCTCACTGTAACACTCTCTGATATACCTCACACCCCTCACTGTAACACTCTGATATACCCCACACCCATCACACTAACACACTGATATAGCCCACACCCCTCACTGTAACACTCTCTCATATACCCCACACCCCTCACTGTAACACTGATATACCCTTCAACCCTCACTGTAACAGCCTGATATACCCCACACCCATCACTCTAACACACTGATATACCCCACACCCCTCACTTTAACACTCTCTGATATACCCCACACCCGTCACTGTAACAGCTTGATATACCCCACACCCATCACTCTAACACACTGATATACCCCACACCCCTCACAGTAACACTCTCTGATATACCCCACACCCCACACTGTAACACTCTGATATACCCCACACCTCTCGCTGTAACACTCTCTGATATACCCCACACCCCTCACTGTAACACTCTCTGATATACCCCACACCCCTCGCTGTAACACTCTCTGATATACCCCACACCCATCACTGTAACACACTGATATACCCCACACCCCTCACTGTAACACTCTCTGATATACCCCACACCCCTCACTGTAACACTCTCTGACATACCCCACACCCATCACTGTAACACTCTCTGATATACCCCACACCCCTCACTGTAACACTCTCTGATATACCCCATACCCCTCACTGTAACACTCTCTGATATACCCCACACCCCTCACTATAACGCTCTCTGATATACCCCACACCCATCACTCTAACACACTGATATACCCCACACCCCTCACTGTAACACTCTCTGATATACCCACACCCCTCACTGTAACACTCTGATATACCCCACACCCCTCACTGTAACACTCTGATATACCCCACACCCCTCACTGTCACACTCTCTAATATACCCCACACCACTCACTGTAACACTCAGATATACCCCACACCCCTCACTGTAACACTCTGATATACTCCACACCCCTCACTGTAACACTCTAATATACCCCACACCCCTCACTGTAACACTCTGATATACCCCACACCCCTCACTATAACGCTCTCTGATATACCCCACACCCCTCACTGTAACACTCTGATATACTCCACATCCCTCACTGTAACACTCTGATATACCCCACACCCCTCACTGTGACACTCTGATATACCCCACACCCCTCACTGTAACACTCTGATGTACCCCACACACCTCACTGTAACACTCTCTAATATACCACACACATCTCACAGTAACACGCTGATATACCCCACACCTCTCACGATAACACTCTGTTATACCCCACACTCCTCACTGTAACACTCTGATATACCCCACACCCCTCACTGTAACACTGTCTGATATACCCCACACCCCTCACTGTAACACTCTCTGATATACCCCACACCCCTCACTGTAACTCTCTGATATACCCCACACCCCTCACTGTAACACTCTGATATACCCCACACCCCTCACTGTAACACTCTCTGATATACCCCACACCCCTCACTGTAACACTCTGATATACCCCACACCCCTCACTGTAACACTCTCTGATATACCCTACACCCTGCACTATAACGCTCTCTGATATACCCCACACCCCTCACTGTAACACTCTGATATACCCACACTCCTCACTGTAACACTCTGATATTCCCCACACCCCTCACTGTAACGCTCTCTAATATACCCCACACCCCTCACTGTAACACTCTCTGATATACCCCACACCCCTCACTGTAACACACTGATATACCTCACACCCCTCACTGTAACACTCTGATATACCCCACACCCCTCACTGTAACACACTGATATATTCACACCCCTCACTGTAACACTCTGATATACCCCACACCCCTCACTGTAACACACTGAAATACCCCACACACCTCACTGTAACACACTGATATACCCACACCCCTCACTGTAACACTCTGAAAAACCCCACACGCTTCACTGTAACACATTGATATACCCCACACCCCTCACTGTAACACTCTGATATACCCCACACCCCTCACTGTAACACTCTCTGATATACCCCACACCCCTCACTGTAACACACTGATATACCCACACCCCTCACTGTAACACTCTGATATACCCCACACCCCTCACTGTAACACTCTGATATACAGCACACCCCTCACTGTAACACCCTGATATACACCACACCCCTCACTGTAACACTCCGATATACCCCACACCCCTCACTGTAACACTCTGATATACCCCACACCCCTCACTGTAATACGCTGATATACCCCACACCCCTCACTGTAACATTCTGATATACCCCACACCCCTCACTGTAACACTCTCTGATATACCCCACACCCATCACTGTAACACTCTCTGATATACCCCACACCCATCACTGTAACACTCTCTGATATACCCCACACCCTTCACTGTAACACTCGATGATATACCCCACACCCCTCACTGTAACACACTGATATACCCCACAGCCCTCACTGTAACTCTCTCTGATATACCCCACACCCCTCACTTTAACACACTGATATACCCACACCCCTCACTGTAACACTCTGATATACCCCACACCCCTCACTGTAACACACTGATATACCTCACACCCCTCACTGTTACACACTGATATACCCCGCACCCCTCACTGTAACACTCTCTGATAAACCCTACACCCCTTACTGTAACACACTGATATACCCACACCCCTCACTGTAACACTCTGTTATACCCCACACTCCTCACTGTAACACTCTGATATACCCCACACCCCTCACTGTAACACTCTGATATACCCCACACCCCTCACTGTAACAAGCTGATATACCCCACACCCCTCATTGTAACATTCTGATATACCTCACACCCCTCACTATAACACTGATATACCCCACACCCATCACTGTAACACTCTCTGATATACCCCACACACCTCACTGTAACACTCTCTGATATACCCCACACCCATCACTGTAACACTCTCTGATATGCCCCACACGCTCACTGTAACACTCTCTGATATATCTCACACCCCTCACTGTAACACTCTGATATACCCCACACCCCTCACTGTAACACTCTGATATACCCCACACCCATCACTCTAACACACTGATATACCCCACACCCCTCACTGTAACACTCTCTCATATACCCCACACCCCTCACTGTAACACTGATATACCCTTCAACCCTCACTGTAACACCCTGATATACCCCACACCCATCACTCTAACACACTGATATATCCTACACCCCTCACTTTAACACTCTCTGATGTACCCCACACCCCTCACTGTAACACTCTGATATACCCCACACCCCTCACTGCAACATTCTCTGATATACCCCACACCCCTCACTGTAACACTCTGATATACCCCACAGCCCTCGCTGTAACACTCTCTGATATACCCCACACCCCTCACTGTAACACTCTCTGATATACCCTCCCCATCACTGTAACACACTGATATACCCCACACCCCTCACTGTAACACTCTCTGATATACCCCACACCCCTCACTGTAACACTCTCTGATATACCCCACACCCATCACTGTAACACTCTCTGATACACCCCACACCCCTCACTGTAACACTCTCTGATATACCCCACACCACTCACTGTAACACTCTCTGATATACCCCACACCCCTCACTGTAACACTCTCTGATATAGCCCACACCCCTCACTGTAACACGCTCTGATATACCCCACACCCCTCACTATAACGCTCTCTGATATACCCCACACCCATCACTCTAACACACTGATATACCACACACCCCTCACTGTAACTCTCTCTGATATACCCCACACCCCACACCCCTTACTGTAACACTCTCTGATATACCCCACACCCCTCACTGTAACACTCTCTGTTATACACCACACCCCTCACTGTAACACTCTCTGATATACCCCACACCCCTCACTGTAACACTCTCTGATATACCCCACACCCCTCACTATAATGCTCTCTGATATACCCCACACCCATCACTCTAACACACTGATATACCCCACACCCCTCACTGTAACACTCTCTGATATACACCACACCCCTCACTGTAACACTCTGATATACCCCACACCCCTCACTGTAACACTCTTATATATCCCACACCCATCACTGTAACACTCTCTAATATACCCCACACCCCTCACTGTAACACTCTGATATACCCCACACCCCTCACTGTAACACTCTTATATATCCCACACCCATCACTGTAACACTCTCTGATATACACCACACCCCTCACTGTAACACTCTGATATACCCCACACCCCTCACTGTAACACTCTTATATATCCCACACCCATCACTGTAACACTCTCTAATATACCTCACACCCCTCACTGTTACACACTGATATACCCCGCACCCCTCACTGTAACACTCTCTGATAAACCCTACACCCCTTACTGTAACACACTGATATACCCACACCCCTCACTGTAACACTCTGTTATACCCCACACTCCTCACTGTAACACTCTGATATACCCCACACCCCTCACTGTAACACTCTGATATACCCCACACCCCTCACTGTAACAAGCTGATATACCCCACACCCCTCATTGTAACATTCTGATATACCTCACACCCCTCACTATAACACTGATATACCCCACACCCATCACTGTAACACTCTCTGATATACCCCACACACCTCACTGTAACACTCTCTGATATACCCCACACCCATCACTGTAACACTCTCTGATATGCCCCACACGCTCACTGTAACACTCTCTGATATATCTCACACCCCTCACTGTAACACTCTGATATACCCCACACCCCTCACTGTAACACTCTGATATACCCCACACCCATCACTCTAACACACTGATATACCCCACACCCCTCACTGTAACACTCTCTCATATACCCCACACCCCTCACTGTAACACTGATATACCCTTCAACCCTCACTGTAACACCCTGATATACCCCACACCCATCACTCTAACACACTGATATATCCTACACCCCTCACTTTAACACTCTCTGATGTACCCCACACCCCTCACTGTAACACTCTGATATACCCCACACCCCTCACTGCAACATTCTCTGATATACCCCACACCCCTCACTGTAACACTCTGATATACCCCACAGCCCTCGCTGTAACACTCTCTGATATACCCCACACCCCTCACTGTAACACTTTCTGATATACCCTCCCCATCACTGTAACACACTGATATACCCCACACCCCTCACTGTAACACTCTCTGATATACCCCACACCCCTCACTGTAACACTCTCTGATATACCCCACACCCATCACTGTAACACTCTCTGATACACCCCACACCCCTCACTGTAACACTCTCTGATATACCCCACACCACTCACTGTAACACTCTCTGATATACCCCACACCCCTCACTGTAACACTCTCTGATATAGCCCACACCCCTCACTGTAACACGCTCTGATATACCCCACACCCCTCACTATAACGCTCTCTGATATACCCCACACCCATCACTCTAACACACTGATATACCACACACCCCTCACTGTAACTCTCTCTGATATACCCCACACCCCACACCCCTTACTGTAACACTCTCTGATATACCCCACACCCCTCACTGTAACACTCTCTGTTATACACCACACCCCTCACTGTAACACTCTCTGATATACCCCACACCCCTCACTGTAACACTCTCTGATATACCCCACACCCCTCACTATAATGCTCTCTGATATACCCCACACCCATCACTCTAACACACTGATATACCCCACACCCCTCACTGTAACACTCTCTGATATACACCACACCCCTCACTGTAACACTCTGATATACCCCACACCCCTCACTGTAACACTCTTATATATCCCACACCCATCACTGTAACACTCTCTAATATACCCCACACCCCTCACTGTAACACTCTGATATACCCCACAGCCCTCACTGTCACTCTCTCTGATATACCCCACACCCCTCACTATAACACATTGATATACCCACACCCCTCACTGTAACACTCTGATATACCCCACACCCCTCACTGTAACACACTGAGATACCTCACACCCCTCACTGTAACACAATGATATACCTCACACCCCTCACTGTTACACACTGATATACCCCGCACCCCTCACTGTAACACTCTCTGATATACCCTACACCCCTTACGGTAACACACTGCTATACCCACACCCCTCACTGTAACACTCTGATATACCCCACACCCCTCACTGTAACACTCTGATATCCACCACACCCCTCACTGTAACACTCTGATATACCCCACACCCCTCACAGTAACAAGCTGATATACCCCACACCCCTCATTGTAACATTCTGATATACCTCACACCCCTCACTATAACACTGATATACCCCACACCCATCACTGTAACACTCTCTGATATACCCCACACCCATCACTGTAACACTCTCTGATATACCCCACACCCCTCACTGTAACAGTCTCTGATATACCCCACACCCCTCACTGTAACACTCTCTGATATACCCCACACCCATCACTGTAACACTCTCTGATATACCCCACACGCTCACTGTAACACTCTCTGATATACCTCACACCCCTCACTGTAACACACTGATATACCCCACACCCCTCACTGTAACACTCTGATATACCCCACACCCATCACTCTAACACACTGATATACCCCACACCCCTCACTGTAACACTCTCTCATATACCCCACACCCCTCACTGTAACACTGATATACCCTTCAACCCTCACTGTAACACCCTGATATACCCCACACCCATCACTCTAACACACTGATATACCCCACACCCCTCACTTTAACACTCTCTGATATACCCCACACCCCTCACTGTAACAGCTTGATATACCCCACTCCCATCACTCTAACACACTGATATACCCCACACCCCTCACAGTAACACTCTCTGATATACCCCACACCCCTCACTGTAACACTCTGATATACCCCACACCCCTCGCTGTAACACTCTCTGATATACCCCACACCCCTCACTGTAACACTCTCTGATATACCCCATACCCCTTACTGTAACACTCTCTGATATACCCCACACCCCTCACTATAACGCTCTCTGTTATACCCCACACCCCTCACTGTAACACTCTCTGATATACCCCACACCCCTCACTGTAACACTCTGATATACCCCACACCCCTCACTGTAATACTCTGATATACCCCACACCCCTCACTGTAACACTCTGATATACCCCACACCCCTCACTGTAACACTCTGATATACTCCACACCCCTCACTGTAACACTCTAATATACCCCACACCCCTCACTGTAACACTCTGATATACCCCACACCCCTCACTATAACGCTCTCTGATATACCACACACATGTCACAGTAACACGCTGATATACCCCACACCTCTCACTATAACACTCTGTTATACCCCACACTCCTCACTGTAACACGCTGATATACCCCACACCCCTCACTGTAACACTCTCTGATATACCCCACACCCCTCACTGTAACACTCTCTGATATACCCCACACCCCTCACTGTAACACTCTGATATACCCCACACCCCTCACTGTAACACTCTGATATACCCGACACCCCTCACTGTAACACTCTCTGATATACCCCACACCCCTCACTGTAACACTCTGATATACCCACACTCCTCACTGTAACACTCTGATATACCCGACACCCCTCACTGTAACACTCTGATATACCCCACACACCTCACTGTAACACTCTCTAATATACCCCACACCCCTCACTGTAACACTCTCTGATATACCCCACACCCCTCACTGTAACACTCTCTGATATACCCCACACCCATCACTGTAACACAGTGATATACCCCACACCCCTCACTGTAACACTCTCTGGTATACCCCACACCCTTCACTATAACTGTCTCTGATATTCCCCACACCCCTCACTGTAACACTCTGATATACCCCACACCCCTCACTGTAACACTCTCTGGTATACCCCACACCCTTCACTATAACTCTCTCTGATATACTCCACACCCCTCACTGTAACACTAATATACCCCACACTGCTCACTCTAACACTCTGATATACCCCACACTCCTCACTGTAACACACTGATATACCCCACACCCCTCACTGTAACACTCTGATATACCCCACACCCCTCACTGTAACACTCTGATATACCCCACACCCCTCACTGTAACACTCTCTGATATACCCCACACCCCTCACTGTAACACTAATATACCCCACACCCCTCACTGTAACACGCTGATAAACCCCACACTCCTCAGTAACACGCTGATATACCCCACACCCCTCACTGTAACATGCTGATATACCCCACACCCCTCACTGTAACGCTCTCTGATATATCCCACACCCCTCACTGTAACACTAATATACTGCACACCCCTCACTGTAACACTCTGATATACCCCACACTCCTCACTGTAACACGCTGATATACCCCACACTCCTCACTGTAACATGCTGATATACCCCACACCCCTCACTGTAACACTATGATATACCCCACACTCCTCACTGCAACACGCTGATATACCCCACACCCCTCACTGTAACACTCTGATATACCCCACACCCCTCAGTGTAACACGATGATATATCCCTCACTGTAACCCGCAGATATACCCCTCACGGTAACACTAATACACCCCTCACTGTTACACGCTGATATACCCCTCACTGTAACACGCAGATATACCCCACACCCCTCACTATAACGCTCACTGATATACCCCACACCCCTCGCTGTAACACTATGATATACCCCTGACGGTAACACTCTGATATACCCCACACCCCTCACTGTAACACTATGATATATCTCTCACTGTAACACTCTGATATACCGCTCACGGTAACACTGATACACCCCTCACTGTAACACACTAATACACCCCTCACTGTAATACGCTGATATACCCCACACCCGTCACTGTAACACACTCTGATATACCACACACCCCTCATAGTAACACTCCGATATACCCCACACCAATCACTGTAACACTCGGATATACTCCATACCACTCACTGTAACACTGATATACCCCACGCACCTCAGGGCAACACTCGGCTATACCCCTCACTGTAACACTGATATACACCACACCCCTCACTGTAACACTCTGATATACCCAACACCCCTCACTGTAACACAGATATACCCCACACCCCTCACTGTAACACTGATATACCCCTCACCCCTCACTAACTCTCTGATATATCCTCACTGTAACACTTGCTGATATAACCCACACCCCTTACTGTAACACAGATATACCACACACGCCTCACCGTAACACAGATATACCACACACGCCTCACTGTAACACACTGATATACCCCACACCCTTCACTGCAACACTCTCTGATATACCCCTCACTGTAACACTCTGATATACCCCACACCCCTCACTAACACAGATATACCCCTTGATGTGCCTCAATAAATCCGAGACTCGATGTTAGCGAAACAAAACAAGGCTTTTATTGACTTAGAAGGTAACACACAGAGGAGAGGTATCTTCCATCCAGAGGTCTGCCGTACTGGATGTGATGCAGGCTGGGCCAGCTTACATAGGGGCCAGGTATGGGCGGAGCCCTACACACAGTACAATACAATGGTGAGGAAACGGAACTGAGGTAAGGGAAATGAAACTGAAACCAACCACAGTCACAGGCAGAGAATACCAATGAGTGATGAATGGAATATTTCATCACATTCACCCCTTCTATAGATTTAGTCTGTTCGGGGGTTTGATAGTCCTCTGCGACCGACGTGGCTGTTGTGGAGCCGCGGGTGTCGGCTGGGTGTCCCCGGTGGCCTCCTGGGTCTCTGCCGGGGGTGCCGCCAGGGTTGTTGAAGGGGTAGTTGGTGGGGTTACCGTTGGTCGATGTTCTTCCGGGGGTGATGAAAGAGTAGTGGGTGGGTAAGAGTTGCTGTGATCGTTGTTGCTGCTGTTGTCGTGGTTGTTGTCGTTACCGGCTGGGGCGACGTCTTTTATGGACACGGTGTCCTCCCTTCCGTCGGCGTGCCGGACATACGCGTATTGGGGGTTGGCGTGGAGTAGGTGCACTGACTCCACGAGAGGGTCCGTCTTGTGGCCCCTCACATGCCTTCGCACGAATACCGGACCCGGGGTGGAGAGCCATGACGGCATGGATACGCCTGAGGTGGATTTCCGGGGAAAGACAAACATTCGCTCATGAGGCATGGCATTAGTGGCAGTACACAATAGCGACCGTATCGAATGGAGCACATCTGGGAGGACTTCCTGCCAGCGGGAGATAGGGAGGCCCTTGGTCCTTAGAGCTAGAGTGACTGCTTTCCATACTGTCCCGTTCTCTCGCTCCACTTGACCGTTACCCCGGGGGTTATAGCTGGTGGTACGGCTTGTGGCGATCCCCCTGGACAGCATGTACTGGCGTAGCTCTTCACTCATGAAGGACGCCCCTCTATCCGTATGGATGTAGCTCGGCATACCAAACAGGCAGAACAGGCTGTTGAGGCATTTAATGACCGTGGCGCTGGTCATGTCTGGGCAGGGGAGGGCGAATGGGAAACGGGAGTAGTTCAGTTCAGTTCAGTTCAAATGCTTTATTGGCATGAAAGTTTACAGAGAACCATATTGCCAAAGCTTACATAGCAAAAAGGTACAGTTTTCCAACATTCTGTAGGTGTCAATCGATTTGACATTTGTTGGGTATATACAATATTACTTTTAAACAATGTTAATTTTAAACAGTCTTTCTACTTCATTTGGTACGTTCAATATTAATTTTAAACAGTCTTACTTTTAAACAGTCCTCAGGTTGTGACATGTTGTTACATATTTAGCCCCAAGGTATGGTCTGTCTCCTTCTCCTAGGACTAATCTCAATTTTGACAGATCATCCAATTCCTTGAAATCTGGGGTTGTTTGGCTTAGCTTGTTGAATAATATGTTTCTTGATGTGTTGAATTTTTCGCATTTTAGGAGGAAATGCATTTCTGTTTCAACCTCGCCAGCCAGACATTGATCGCATATTCTATTCTCTCTAGGCTGCCAGGATTTCTTGTATCTGCCTTTTTCAATTTCCAGTTGGTGGTCGCTTAGTCTGTACCTGGTGAGGGTCTGTCTCTGTTTTGTGTCTCTGATGGTCGTGAGGTAGTCTGCCAGTTTATATTCTCTTTTTAGGGCCCGGTAACATTCTAATCTGCTTTGGCTTTCGGTTATTTTGTTCCAATGTTCCAGGTAGGTTTCTTTGCATTTTTTAATGATTTGGTTCACTCGGATTGGTGTTTGGACGGCTGTGTTGGTCTGGGGCTGGTCAGGGTCCGGCTGAGTACTTAGTTTCAGTAGCAGCTGACTCAGGGGACTCTTTTCTGGGTTTAGCTCTTGGGTCTGAAAGGCTTTGAAATGAAGGGTGTCTAGGGAGCTAGATTTGAGGTGATTTAGGAAGTTTAGTGCTCGTTTTTGGATGTTTATTATCAGTGGGTATCTGCCTAGTTCGGCTCTGCATGCATTTATTTGTCCACAATGTTCAGGAAGTAAACATTGCGGTCGACGGACGGGAGGGGGCCCTTGAAATCTAAGCTGAGCCGCTCAAAGGGCCGTGTAGCTTTGATTAAGTGGGCTCTATCTGGGCGGTAGAACCGAGGCTTGCACTCAGCGCAAGTGCGGCAGTTCCTGGTCAGGGACCGAACTTCCTCAACCGAGTAGGGTAAGTTGCGGGACTTTATGAAGTGGAACAGCCGCGTGACCCCTGGGTGGCAGAGGTCGTTGTGGAGGGTCTGTAGCCGATCCCCGGTGGCGCTGGCACACATCCCTCGTGAGAGGGCGTCGGGGGATTCGTTAAGGGCCCCTGGCCGGTAAATGATGTCATACTCGAAGGTGGAGAGCTCGATCCGCCACCTAAGAATCTTATCATTTTTAATCTTCCCCCTCTGTTTATTATTGAACATAAACGCTACCGACCGCTGGTCGGTAAGTAGGGTGAAGCGTTTGCCGGCTAGGTAGTGGCGCCAGTGGCGCACTGCCTCCACGATGGCTTGGGCCTCCTTTTCCACAGAGGAGTGTCTGATCTCGGGCCCTTGGAGGGTCCTTGAGAAGAAAGCTACGGGCCGCCCCGCCTGGTTGAGGGTGGCCGCCAAGGCAAAGTCAGACGCATCACTTTCCACTTGAAAGGGAGTGTTCTCGTCCACTGCCTGTAGCGTGGCCCGCTCAATATGCCGCTTAATGCTTTTGAAGGCAGTGTGGGCCTCAGCAGGGAGCGGAAAAGAGGATGCTTTCAAGAGGGGGCGGGCTTTGTCGGAGTAGTTGGGGACCCATTGGGAATAATAAGAAAATAACCCCAGGCACCTTTTCAGGGCTTTGGGAGTGTTGGGCAGGGGCAGCTTCCGTAGGGGGCGCAATCGGTCGGGGTCTGGTCCGATTTCCCCATTCTCCACCACGCTGCCTAGTATGCAGAGGCGCGTGGTGTTGTAAACGCACTTGCCCTCGTTGTAGGTGAGGTTGAGTTTTTGTGCGGTTTTCAGGAACCTCTCGAGGTTCGAGTCGTGATCCTGCTGGTTGTGACCGCAGATGGTGACGTTGTCGAGGTAGGGGAAGGTTGCCTGCAAGTGGTGGTCATCGACCATGCGGTCCATCTCCCTCTGGAAGACCGAGACCCCATTCGTCACCCCAAAGGGGACTCTGAGGAATTGGTAGAGGCGTCCGTTCGCCTCGAAGGCAGTGTACGGGCGGTCCTCTGGTCTGATAGGGAGCTGGTGGTACGCTGACTTGAGGTCGATGGTGGAGAACACCCGGTATTGGGCGATTTGGTTCACCATTTCTGATATGCGGGGTAGCGGGTAGGCGTCTAGTTGGGTGTACCTGTTGATCGTTTGGCTATAGTCAATCACCATCCGTTTCTTCTCACTACCCCTTACCACTACCACTTGGGCGCACCACGGGCTGTTGCTGCGTTCAATAATGCGCTCTTTCAGGAGCCTGTCTACCTCGGTCGCGATAAACCACCTGTCCTCCCAGCTGTACCTCCTGCTTTTGGTCGCTATTGGCCGGCAGTTAGGGGTAAGGTTCGCGAATAGCGAAGGCGGCTTTACCTTCAGGGTAGCCAGACCGCACACTGTGAGGGGCGGCTGGGACCCACCGTAATTGAGCGTGATGCTTTGGTGGTAGCACTGGAAATCCAGGCCCAAGATCACGCTCGCACATAGATTCTTCATGATTAGTACTTTAAAATTATCGTATACAGTTCCGTTAACAGACAATTGTACCGTGCAGTAACCCATAATGGTCGATGTCTGGGTTTTATCAGCCATAGAGATGGTACCCCGAGTAGGGACCACCTTTAGGGAGAGTTGTTGTGCCAGTTCAGGGTGGATAAAACTCTCCGTGCTTCCACTGTCAATTAAACATTTAACCCCGCACCCGTTTACCTCGATGTCCACCATTGATTTGGATAGCGGGTGCGGCCTGGTCTGGTCCACTGTGACCGATGCCACTGTTGGGCCCTGATCGAGACAAGATGGCGTCCACGCTGTCTGCTCACAAGATGGCGGACCCCACGAGGTCGGGCAAGATGGCGTCCAAGATGGCCGCTCCCACGGCGCACACGCGGCGGTGGCGGGTTTTCCGGCGGGGTTCCCTCTGCACACCTTCCCGAAGTGCCCCTTCTTACCGCACTTAAAGCAGGTGGTGCCTTTCGCCGGGCACAGGTTTCTGGTGTGCTTCGGCTGCCCGCAGAAGTAGCAGTTGGGTCCCCGACGCGTCGCGGCTGTCGTAGGGCTTCTGGGGGGAGAGTGGGGCCCCGACGGTGTCGGGCTGCCGGGCGGGGAAGATGCCTTCCAAGATGGCGGCACCCTTGGTGCACACGTGGCGGCGTGGACGGCGCGGGCTGAAGAGTAGGCGTCTGAGTATCTCTGGGCCACATCCAGGGATCGCGCTGTGTCCGCAGCCTGTTTCTGGTCCAATCCCGTTTTTTCCAGCAGTCTCTGCCGGATGTAAGTGGAGCTGAGGCCTGTGATAAAGGCATCGCAAACAAGCTCGTCAGTGTACACTGCGGCTTTTACACCTTGGCACTTGCAGTCTTTGCCAGGCGTTTTCAGGGTGCCTAGGAACTCCTCCACCGATTCCCCAGGTCGCTGTGCGCGAGTAGCGAGCAGATGCCTAGCATACACCTCATTCGTAGGCTGCTGGTAATGCGCCTTTAAGATGTCGCAGGCGGCCGGGTACGTGTCGGCGTCTTGGATGAGGGGGTAAACCCGGTGGCTTACCCAATTCCGCAGAATTCCGAGTTTCATACTCACAGCGTCCGTAGCGTCTTTGACGGCTGCGGAATTGTCCAGGAAGAATTCCATACACATAAACCAGTGTCCGAAGCATGCCGATGCGTCCGAAGCATGCTGGTCCAAATCCAAACGTTCGGGTTTCAAGAGTTGATCCATTGTGTTGAAAATTAAGTCAATAAAATTGATGTGCCTCAATAAATCCGAGACTCGATGTTAGCGAAACAAAACAAGGCTTTTATTGACTTAGAAGGTAACACACAGAGGAGAGGTATCTTCCATCCAGAGGTCTGCCGTACTGGATGTGATGCAGGCTGGGCCAGCTTACATAGGGGCCAGGTATGGGCGGAGCCCTACACACAGTACAATACAATGGTGAGGAAACGGAACTGAGGTAAGGGAAATGAAACTGAAACCAACCACAGTCACAGGCAGAGAATACCAATGAGTGATGAATGGAATATTTCATCACACCCCTCACTGTAACACTCTGATATACCCCACTCACCTCACTGTAACGCCCTAACATACCCCACACCACTCACTAACACTGATATACCCCACACCCCTCAATGTAAGACTCTCTGATATACCCCACACCCTTCACTGTTACACTCTGATATAACCCACACCCCTCACTGTAACACACATATACCCGACACCCTTCACTTTAACACACTGATATACCCCACACCCCTCACTATAACGCTCACTGATAGACCCGACACCCCTCACTGTAACACTATGATATACCCCTCACGGTAACACTGATACACCCCTCACTGTAACACACTAATACACCCTTCACTGTAACACGCTGATATACCCCACACCCCTCACTGTAACACACATATACCCGACACCCCTCATTGTAACACACTCTGATATACCCCACACCCCTCACTGTAACACACTGATATACCCCACACCCTTCACTGTAACACTCTCTGATATACCCTCACTGTAACACTCTGATGTACACAACACCCCTCACTGTAACACTGATATACACCACCCCCTCACTGTAACACTCTGATATACCCCTCACTGTAACACTGATATACCCCACACCCCTCACTAACTCTCTGATATACCCCTCACTTTAACACTCTGATATACCCCACACCACTCACTGTAACACTGATATACCACACACCTCACTGTAACACTGATATACCCCACATCACTCATTGACACTCTGATATACCCCACACACCTCACTATAACACTCTGATATACCCCACACCCCTCACTGTGACACTGATATACCCCACACCCAACACTGTAACACTGATATACCCCACACACCCCATTGTAACACTGTTATACCCCACACCCATCACTGTAACACTCTGATATACCTCACACCACTCACTGTAACACTCTGATATACCTCACTGTAACACACTCTGATATAGCCCACAACCCTCACTGTAACACTGGTATACCACACACCTCACTGTAACACTCTGATATACCCCACATCACTCACTAACACTCTGACATACCCCACACCCCTCAATGTAACACTCTCTGATATACCCCACACCTCTCATTGTAACACACTCTGCTATATCCCACACCCCTCACTGTAACACACTGATATACCCCACACCCTTCACTTTAACACACTGATATACCCCACACCCCTCACTATAACACTCACTGATATACCCCTCACTGTAACACTCTCTGCTATACCCCACACTCCTCACTGTAACACACTCTGATATACCCCACACCCCTCACTGTAACACACTGATACACCCCTCACTGTAACACTCTGATATACCCCACACCCCTCACTGTAACACTCTCTGATATACCCCTCACTGTAACACACTGATATACACCACACCCCTCACTGTAACACTCACATATCCCACAACCCTTACTGTAACACTCCAAAAAGTAAAAGGGTGGCTAAAGTGAATGTTGGTCCCTTAGAGGACGAGACCGGGAAATTAGTAGTGGGGAGCATGGAGATGGCAAAAATGCTGAACAAATATTTTGTATCAGTCTTTACAGTAGAGGACACTAAAAATATCCCAACACTGGACAAGGGGGTTATGGGGGGGAGGAGCTAAGCACGATTAATATCACTAAGGAGATGGTACTCGGTAAGATAATGGGACTTAAGGCGGATAAATCCCCTGGACATAAGAATTAGGAGCAGGAGTAGGCCAATCGGCCCCTCGAGCCTGCTCCACCATTCAATAAGATCATGGCTGATCTGATCCTAACCTCAAATCTACTATCACTCTACATCCCTCCCGAACCCATGTGATCTCCTGGGAGAGGCGAAAAACCAGATAAAAAACCCAATGGCCAATTTGGGAGAAAAAAATCTGGGAAATTAATCTCCGATCCATCTAGGCGATCGAAACATCCTAGGGTCTTGAGAGAAGTAGCGGTAGGGATTGCGGATGCATTGGTGGTAATTTTCCAAAACTCCCTGGATTCAGGAAAGGCCCCAGCAGATTGGAAAACTGCTAATGTAACGCCCTTATTTAAAAAAGGAGGTAGACAAAAGGCTGGAAACTATAGACCAGTTAGCCTAACATCTGTGGTTGGTAAAATGTTGGGGTCCATTATTAAAGAAGCAGTAACAGGACATTTGGATAAGCATAATTTAATCGGACAGAGTCAGCATGGTTTTATGAAGGGGAAGTCATGTTTGACAAATTTGCTCGAATTCTTTGAGGACGTAACAAACAGGGTGGATAAAGGGGAACCAGTGGATGTGGTGTATTTGGACTTCCAAAAGGCATTTGACAAGGTGCCACACAAAACATTACTGCACAAGATAAAAAATCACGGGATTGGGGGTAATATATTGGCATGGGTGGAAGATTGGCTATCTAACAGAAAACAGAGAGTTGGGATAAATGGTTCATTCTCGGGTTGGCAAACAGTAACTAGTGGTGTTCCGCAGGGGTCAGTGCTGGGACCCCAACTCTTTACAAACTATATTAACGACTTGGAGGAGGGGACCGAGTGTAACATATCAAAGTTTGCCGACGATACAAAGATGGGAGGAAAAGCAGTGAGTGAGGAGGACATAAGAAACCTGCAAAAGGACATAAACAGGCTAAGTGAATGGGCAGAAATTTGGCAAATGGAATATAATGTTGGAAAGTGTGAGGTTATGCACTTTGGCAGAAAAAATCAAAGCGCAAGTTATTATCTAAATGGAGAGAAACTGCAAAGTGCTACAGTACAAAGGGATCTGGTGGTCCTGGTGCATGAAACACAGAAGGTTAGTATGCAGGTACAGCAGGTGATCAGGAAGGCCAATGGAATCTTGGCTTTTATTGCAAGGGGGATGGAGTATAAAAGCAGGGAAGTCTTGCTTCAGTTATACAGGGTACTGGTGAGGCCACACCTGGAATACTGCGTGCAGTTTTGGTTTCCATATTTAAGAAAAGATATACTTGCTCTCGAGGCGGTTCAGAGAAGGTTCACTCGGTTGATTCCGGGGATGAGGGGGTTGACTTATGAGGAAAGGTTGAGTAGGTTGGGCCTCTACTCATTGGAATTCAGAAGAATGAGAGGCGATCTTATCGAAACATATAAGATTGTGAGGGGGCTTGATCGGGTGGATGCGGGGAGGATGTTTCCACTGATGGGTGAGACTAGAACTAGGGGGCATAATCTTAGAATAAGGGGCTGCCCTTTCAAAAGTGAGATGAGGAGAAACTTCTTCACTCAGAGGGTAGTAAATCTATGGAATTTGCTATCTCAGAGAGCTGTGGAAGCTGCGACACTAAATAAATTTAAAACGGAGATAGACAGTTTCCTAGCTGATAAGGGAATTAGGGGTTACAGGGAGCGGGCAGGGAAGTGGACGTGAGTCTAGGTTCAGATCAGCCATGATCCTATTGAATGGTGGAGCAAACCCGAGGGGCCGTATGGCCTACTCCTGCTCCTACTTCTTATGTTCTTATGTTCTTAAAAACCCCACACCCCTCACTAACGCACAAATATACCCCACACCCCTAACTGTAACACTCTGATATTCCCCACAAAATTCATTGTAACACTGAGAAATCCCACACCCCTGACCGTAACACCCTGACATACCTCTCACTGTCACAGTCTGATATAACCCACACCACTCACTGTAACACAGATATATCCCACATCCCTTATGTTAACACACTGATATACCCCTCGCTCTAATCCTCTCTGTTAAACATTCCGATATACCCCACGCCCCTCACTGTAACCCTTTCTGATATACCCCTCACTGTAACCCTTGCTGGAACACCCCACACCTATCACCGTAACACAGTGTAATACCCACACCCCTTTACGTTAACACAGATATACCCCTCGTTCTAATCCTCTGATATACCCAGTGGTGTTCCCCAAGGTACAGTGTTGGGGCCACTGCTTTTTTTTGATACATATAAATGACCTGGATATTGGAATACAGAGTAGAATTTCTAAATTTGCCGATGACACCAAACTTGGGGGTGTGGCAAACAGTGATGATGATACCAATCGACTGCAACAGGATATAAAAAGGCTAGCAGAATGGGCAGACAAGTGGCAGATGGAATTTAATACAGAGAAGTGTGAGGTGATGCATTTTGGCAGAAGGAACCAGGAGAGGCAATATACACTTAATGGCAGTTTTAAAGTGTGCAGGGACAGGGGGACCTGGGAGTTAATGTGCATAGGTCCCTGAAGGTGGCAGGCCATATTGAGAGAGTGGTTAACAAAGCATATGGGATCCTGGGCTTCATAAATAGAGGTATAAAGCGCTGGTTAGGCCACAACTGGGGTATTGTGTCCAGTTCTGGTCACCACACTTTAGGAAGGATGTGAAGGCACTTGAGAGGGTGCAGAGGAGATTTACCAGAATGGTTCTGGGGATGGGGAATCTTAGCTACAAGGACAGGTTGGAGAAGCTGGATTTGTTTTCATTAGAGCAAAGGAAGTTGAGGGGTGATTTGATAGAGGTGTACAAGATTATGACGGGTTTGGTTAGGCTAGATGGGGAAAGGCTGTTCCCACTAGTTGATGGTACAAGGACTAGGGGACACAGATTTAAGGTTTTGGGAAAGAGATACAGGGGGGATGTGAGGAAAAACTTTTTTACGCAGCGAGTGGTGAGGACCTGGAATTCGCTGCCGACGGAAGCGGAGATACTCAATGTTTTCAAGGGGAGACTGGGTAGGCACTTGAGGGAAATACTTGCAGGGCTACGGGGATAGAGCGGGGGAATGGGACTGACTGGATTGCTCTACAGAGAGTCGGCACGGACTCAATGGGCCGAATGGCCTCCTTCTGTGCCGTTGTGACTCTATGGCTCTATAACTTGTATTTATATAGCGCATTTAACATAGTAAAATGTCCCAAGGCGCTTCACAGTAGTGTTATAAAACAAAATTTGACACTGAGCCACATAAGGAAATAATAGGACAGTTGAGCAAAAGCTTGTTCAAAGAGGTACGTTTGAAGGAGCGACTTAAAGGGGGAGAGAGGTAGAGAGGTACAAAGGTTTAGGGAGGGAATTCCAGTGCTTAGGGCCCAGGCAGGTGAGGGCACGGCCACCAATGGTGGAGCGATTAAAATTGGGGATGCTCAAGAGGCCAGAATTGGCGGGGAGCAGAAATCTCTGCGGGTTGTGGGGCTGGAGGAGATTACAGAGATAGGGAGTGGGGCGAGGCCATGGGGGGATTTGAAAACGAAGGATAAGAATTTTGAAATCGAGGCGCTGCTTAACTGGGAGTCAATGTAGGTCAGCGAGCACAGGGGGCGATGGGTGAACGGGACTTGGTGCGAGTTAGGACACAGACAGCAGAGTTTTGGATGACCTCAAGTTTATGGAGGGTAGAGCATGTCTAAATGGGGTAGAGGAGTGGAGGGATCTGGAGGTACAGATACACAGATCGTTAAAAGTAGCGACGCAGGTTAATGTGGCCATTACTTAAAAAAAGCAAACCAAGCACAGGGTTTCATTATGTTTTTAAATTCGTTCCTGGGATGTGGGCATCGCTGGCAAGGCCAGCATTTATTGCCCATCCCTAATTGCCCTCGAGAAGGTGGTGGTGGTGAGCCGCCTTCTTGAACCGCTGCAGTCCTTGCGGTGAAGGTACTCCCACAGTGCTGACTTTGTCGTAGCGGTTTGTTACAACTGAGCGGCTCGCGAGGCCATTTCAGAGGGCAGTTAAGAGTCAACCACCTTGCTGTGGGTCTGGAGTCACATATCGGCCAGACCGGGTAAGGACGGCAGATTTCCTTCCCTAAAGGACATTAGTGAACCAGTTGGGGGTTTTACAACAACCCGGTAGTTTCATGGTCACCACTAGCTCGTTAATTCCAGATTTTTTATTTAATTAACTGAATTTAAGTCCCCCCAGCTGCTGTGGTGAGATTTGAACTCACGTCTCTGGATCATTAGACCAGGCCTCTGGATTACGAGTCTAGTAACATAACCACTAGAATTGAAAAGCAGAGAAGTTATGTTAAGCTTGTATAGAACCGTGGTTAGACCACAGTTGGAGTACTGTGAACAGTTCTGGTCCCCTCACTGTAACGACACTAATAATGTCTTGCGTTACGTTCCGGATATTACGGTGAAATTAGGCGTGGGCGTTTGGGGTTGTAAAACGAGCTGCTGATTCGCTATCACTCATTTTGCACTACTGTCCAATTCCGACCCCCCCCACACACTTTAATATGACACGCCTTGTTCAGAGTGAGCATTTGCACCATCTGTCACCGCAGCGCTCACCCAGAGTGTTTAGTTTGACGGTGTGGTTAGTGACAGGGTGGGCACTTCCGGTTGTCCCGTGATGTCATCCTGTGCATCAGCCGGGCCGATCAATGATGTCATTCTCAGCACATGCTAACAATCTACAGCTCCGCCAGTGATGTCAGCTGCAATGACGTCACCCTCACCTGTTTCGCGTTGAATGAAACACGTCTCACTAAACCAACCGTCCATTATGTGGAATAGTCACTGCTCTGGATTTCACTCAGCAAATCAGGCAGCATTTACGGAAAGAGAAACAGGGTTAAACGGCAACTCTGCTTCTCTCTCCACAGGTGCTGCCTGACTTGCTGAGCATTTCCAGCATTTTATGTTATATCACTCAACTGATGATTGGGAGGAGGTCGACAGGGCAGGCCGCACGTAGCCATGTGAGAGTTATCTAGGTGACCCTTCACATTAACTGGTGGATGCCACTGTCATGGCTGCACTGGCTCGGGGAGCCTGCCTGTGACAATGACTGGAACAAATTACACATTGGGCAGCGTCTATTTGCAACACCAGATTTCTGATTGGTCCCCTTGGAGGACAAGACCAGATTTCCCATCGGTTCA
The DNA here is from genome assembly GCF_052327205.1 of Somniosus microcephalus. Classification (NCBI taxonomy): domain Eukaryota; kingdom Metazoa; phylum Chordata; class Chondrichthyes; order Squaliformes; family Somniosidae; genus Somniosus; species Somniosus microcephalus. Next base: position 96,295,500 of record NC_140990.1, on the reverse strand, counting down.
CTTGGAGGACAAGACACACCCAACAGTTTGTCTGGAATGTGTAAGTTAATCTTGCCTGCGGCAGACAACCCTGCAATGTACAATTTGAACCAGTTTTGCCAGACTACAGAATGTGAAAGTCTAGTTAGCTTTGTGAAGAGCCTCTGTTAATAGTATTCTGCAATTGTAATTATATTTGTCCCTGAAAATAAAAGACTTCAGACTCTAATTATTGGGTTAGTTAATTCTTTGGAGTTTTATGTTTTTTTCCCTTCTAGAAGTGCTAAAAATTCTTTAATTCTGATTCACTAATTCAATCGGTTGGAAGAACATGGTCCATGTCTAACAGAGGGCAGAGCACGTGAGCCGTCTTCCCATCTGGATCACCTTTTTGGACTCATCGCCGCCCCCCCCCCGCCCCACCCCCTTTAGACCTGCATCACGTTCTTCTCCCATCCCCACTGTTCTCTCCGTGCTCCAAACCGCCACACCCTGGGTAGCTGACCTTCTCCTCCTGCCCCTGCCGAGTTCCTGACCTCCTCCCCCCGAGCTCCTGACCTCCTCCCCCCGAGTTCCTGACCTCCTCCCCCCGAGCTCCTGACCTCCTCCCCCCGAGCTCCTGACCTCCTCCCCCCGAGCTCCTGACCTCCTCCCCCCGAGCTCCTGACCTCCTCCCCCCGAGCTCCTGACCTCCTCCCCCCGAGCTCCTGACCTCCTCCCCCCGAGTTCCTGACCTCCTCCCCCCGAGCTCCTGACCTCCTCCCCCCGAGTTCCTGACCTCCTCCCCCCGAGCTCCTGACCTCCTCCCCCCGAGTTCCTGACCTTCTCCCCCCGAGCTCCTGACCTCCTCCCCCCGAGCTCCTGACCTCCTCCCCCCGAGTTCCTGACCTCCTCCCCCCGAGCTCCTCACCTCCTCCCCCCGAGCTCCTGACCTCCTCCCCCCGAGCTCCTGACCTTCTCCCCCCGAGTTCCTGACCTCCTCCCCCCGAGCTCCTGACCTCCTCCCCCCGAGCTCCTGACCTTCTCCCCCCGAGTTCCTGACCTCCTCCCCCCGAGCTCCTGACCTCCTCCCCCCGAGCTCCTGACCTCCTCCCCCCGAGTTCCTGACCTCCTCCCCCCGAGTTCCTGACCTCCTCCCCCCGAGCTCCTGACCTCCTCCCCCCGAGTTCCTGACCTCCTCCCCCCGAGCTCCTGACCTCCTCCCCCCGAGCTCCTGACCTCCTCCCCCCGAGCTCCTGACCTCCTCCCCCCGAGCTCCTGACCTCCTCCCCCCGAGTTCCTGACCTCCTCCCCCCGAGCTCCTGACCTCCTCCCCCCGAGCTCCTGACCTCCTCCCCCCGAGCTCCTGACCTTCTCCCCCCGAGCTCCTGGCCTTCTCCCCCCGAGCTCCTGACCTTCTCCCCCCGAGCTCTTGGCCTTCTCTCCCCACTCCGTGAGCTCCTCTCTTCCCCCTCCGAGCTCCTCTCTCCGAGTTTCCCTCCCTCCTCCAAGCTCCTCTCTCCCCCCGAGCTCCACTCTCCATCCACCCCACCGAGCTCCCCATTTCCCTCCCCTCCGAGCTCCTATCTCCTCCCACTCCGAGCTCCCCTCTTCCCTCCCTTCTGAGCTCCTCTCTCTGCCCTCCGAGCTCCTCGCTCCCTCCCCGAGCTCCTCTCCCCCCCCGAGCTCCTCTCTCTGCCCTCCGAGCTCCTCTCCCTCTCCTCCTCCCTCCTCTCTCCCCTCTCCTCCGAGCTCCTCTCTCCCCTCTCCTCCGAGCTCCTCCCTCCCCCCCTCCTCCGAGCTCCTCTCTCCCCTCTCCTCCGAGCTCCTCTCCCCCCTCCTCCTAGCTCCTCTCTCCCCTCTCCTCCGAGCTCCTCTCTCCCCCTCCTCCGAGCTCCTCTCCCCCCTCCTCCTAGCTCCTCTCTCCCCTCTCCTCCTAGCTCCTCTCTCCCCTCTCCTCCGAGCTCCTCTCTCCCCCTCCTCCGAGCTCCTCTCTCCCCCTCCTCCGAGCTCCTCTCTCCCCCTCCTCCGAGCTCCTCTCTCCCCTCTCCTCCTAGCTCCTCTCTCCCCTCTCCTCCGAGGTCCTCTCTCCCCTCTCCTCCGAGCTCCTCTCTCCCCTCTCCTCCGAGCTCCTCTCCCCCCTCTACTCCGAGCTCCTCTCTCCCCTCTCCTCCGAGCTCCTCTCTCCCCTCTCCTCCGAGCTCCTCTACCCTCTCCTCCGAGCTCCTCTCTCCCCTCTCCTCCGAGCTCCTCTCCCACTCTCCTCCGAGGTCCTCTCCCACTGTCCTCCGAGCTCCTCTCTCCCCTCTCCTCCGAGCTCCTCTCTCCCCCTCCTCAGAGCTCCTCTCTCCCCTCTCCTCCGAGCTCCTCTCTCCCCTCTACTCCGAGCTCCTCTCTCCCCTCTCCTCCGAGCTCCTCTCTCCCCTCTCCTCCGAGCTCCTCTACCCTCTCCTCCGAGCTCCTCTCTCCCCTCTCCTCCGAGCTCCTCTCTCCCCTCCCCTCAGAGCTCCTCTCTCCCTCTCCTCCGAGCTCCTCTCTCCCCTCTCCTCCGAGCTCCTCTCTCCCCTCCCCTCAGAGCTCCTCTCTCCCTCTCCTCCGAGCTCCTCTCTCCCCGCTCCTCCGAGCTCCTCTCTCCCCTCTCCTCCGAGCTCCTCTCTCCCCTCCCCTCCGAGCTCCTCTCCCCCCTCCCCTCAGAGCTCCTCTCTCCCTCTCCTCCGAGCTCCTCTCTCCCCTCTCCTCCGTGCTCCTCTCCCCCCTCCCCTCAGAGCTCCTCTATCCCTCTCCTCCGAGCTCCTCTCTCCCCTCTCCTCCGAGCTCCTCTCTCCCCCTCCTCCGAGCTCCTCTCCCCTCTTCTCCGAGCTCCTCTCTCCCCTCTCCTCCGAGCTCCTCTCTCCCTCTCCTCCGAGCTCCTCTCTCCCCTCTCCTCCGAGCTCCTCTCTCCCCCCTCCTCCGAGCTTCTCTCTCCCTCTCCTCCGAGCTCCTCTCTCCCCTCTCCTCCGAGCTCCTCTCTCTCCTCTCCTCCGAGCTCCTCTCTCTCCTCTCCTCCGAGCTCCTCTCTCCCTCTCCTCCGAGCTCCTCTCTCCCCTCTCCTCCGAGCTCCTCTCTCCCCTCTCCTCCGAGCTCCTCTCTCCCCCCTCCTCCGAGCTCCTCTCTCCCCCTCCTCCGAGCTCCTCTCTCCCCCTCCTCCGAGCTCCTCTCTCCCCCTCCTCCGAGCTCCTCTCCCCTCTTCTCCGAGCTCCTCTCTCCCCTCTCCTCCGAGCTCCTCTCTCCCCCTCCTCCGAGCTCCTCTCTCCCCCTCCTCCGAGCTCCTCTCCCCTCTCCTCCGAGCTCCTCTCTCTCCTCTCCTCCGAGCTCCTCTCTCCCCTCTCCTCCGAGCTCCTCTCTCTCCTCTCCTCCGAGCTCCTCTCTCTCCTCTCCTCCGAGCTCCTCTCTCCCTCTCCTCCGAGCTCCTCTCTCCCCTCTCCTCCGAGCTCCTCTCTCCCCTCTCCTCCGAGCTCCTCTCTCCCCCCTCCTCCGAGCTCCTCTCTCCCCCTCCTCCGAGCTCCTCTCTCCCCCTCCTCCGAGCTCCTCTCTCCCCCTCCTCCGAGCTCCTCTCCCCTCTTCTCCGAGCTCCTCTCTCCCCTCTCCTCCGAGCTCCTCTCTCCCCCTCCTCCGAGCTCCTCTCTCCCCCTCCTCCGAGCTCCTCTCCCCTCTCCTCCGAGCTCCTCTCTCTCCTCTCCTCCGAGCTCCTCTCTGCCCCCTCCTCCGAGCTCCTCTCTCCCCCTTGTTAAGTCTGTGAATTATTTAGTTAATTAAAACACAGACTAATGAGTAACAATAAAAACAGGTCTTTACTGGTTGGAGGTAGGGACTATACTGAATACAAGATTACTGCACAGTGCTTATATACCGGTGTGTTCACCCCCGGTATTACGTCTACAGCAGCCTGAGAAAGTAGTACATCTCTTAAGGTGGAACAGGCTTAAGCTCTCTTTAGGTGGAACAGGTTACATACACAACACTCCTCCCTTCTTAGCTTTATAGTCATCCCCCCCATTTAACATAACGTAATAACATATATACATATATAACTTCATGTTTAACGTAACATATCACAGATTCAGTCTCTGCGGAAAACAGTTCACAGATTCAATCTCTATGGTGTAGTCGGTTCACGTTACTCATTCAATAGTCCTTTCATGGATTTAACAGCTTGAACTTCCGAACTGATTTGGCTCCGTTCGGAGGGACCACGTGTGTGATCTGGTAGAGGTGATAATGGTTCAGATGGGTCATCTTCTGTTTTTACTTTTCCTTTTCTGCTTCTTGGAGACTCTCTGGGCTCCATTGTCAGCTGCCACAGCTGCCAGCTGCATGCGCAGTTCCTCCTTCTCTTCCTCCTGTTTCCGTCGTAGAGCCAGCTTCTCCCGATGTTCCGTAGACTTTTGGTGCTCCTCCATGATTTCTGCACTTTGGGAGTCGAAGTTACAAGCTGGGCAGGACAGGACATCGTAATATTCGGTGTCGTCCACCAGGTCATGGTAATATTCGGTGTCGTCCTGAGCTAGACCAGTGAGAGGGTCGTCTATTTCCTCCATACCCAGCTGGACGTTAGCCAGCTCTTGTTCCAAATCCAGACATCTTTCCTGAAGAGACTTCTTCATGTGTACCTCTGCATCCAGCTTTTTCTGGGCTTTCAGCAAGTCGTTTACTAGTGACCTCATTTGTGATTTTAATACTTCAACTTCCTTTGGAGATTGATTGATCGGACTATGCAATCCCTCTACCGGAGCAGCTGTTTCAGCGGTCTGTTGTTCTACATTGACGTGAGTCAGCGTACTTTTGGCATCCAATGGCTGCTCTGTTGCAGTCGTTTCAGTCTGTGTCGTCACATCAGCCATCTCAATGACTTTTGAGAGCTCCGAACCCTTTTCCTTTGAAGATCGCAGCTCGTGTTCAAGTTTTTCCCATTTCAGAGTCTTGTCCCTCAGCATATGAAGGAGTTGGCTGACCATTAACTCTTCTGACACCAGATTATGGCACGCACCTTCAGAACCTGAATCAGCTTTGATTCGTTCGGCCTCCTCGCGCAGATGGTTGGTGTGCTCCTGCTCCATTTTCTCCATCAGTTGCTTCTGTTGACTTTCCAGATTCTCCCACTCTGTAACAAAGAACTTTTTTTATTTCATTCATCTCTTGCTCAAAACGGCGAATCATTTGTTCTAATTGCTGTTGTAGTTTGAAATGGAGTTGAGTTCGAGCCCAGTGTCCCTCAAAAATGTGCATATCAGTAGACTTGACAGACTCAGAATTCTCTGTTAAACTATGTTGTTGTTGCTCAGTGGAATTCTGTGCTGAAACTTTGTCTTTTGCACATGGGTTGGTCTTACCATCATCAGTTCTAGAGTCTGGGCTGATTATCTGCACCGAGTTCTCACTCTTTATGGCTTTTAGCGAATGCCAGTCCATATTTATGTTTCTAAACCACTCCCGGCCTAGTAGTGGTGGACCTCCCTCCGGTAGCACATATAAGTCCATTATTTGACTTCCTTCGCCCTTGTTGGCCACTGCAACCTTTACTGTCCCGATGGGGTACACTCTCTGCCCCGTGTAGGTTGTCAATATAATCTCCGTATCCTGTAGGGGAATATGTTGGAATAACCTTCTGTAATCTTTCTTATTCATGACCGACAATGCCGATCCAGTGTCCAATTCCATTTTTACTTGGACTCCTTCTATCTGAAGAGTAACCCAAATTGTCTGGAGGTCTGCACCCTTACCAATGTTGAGTACCCTTAAGCTAGCCAGTTCAATACTGCTTGCATCTGAATCGGACTCCTGTTCGGCCACCTTGTGTACCTTTGCGTATTTCCCTTGCGGTGACTTCTTGTTGCTGGTCTTCTTCCCTGACCTGCATACTCTAGCTATATGTCCAAGCCTACCACAAGTTCTACATTCTTGGTTTTTAAACCAACACTGGTTCTGATCATGCGTTGTCTTTCCACAACGATAACATTTGCCAGAACTCACACCCAATTTGTGTGCACTGAGCTCCGGTGACCGTAGCTGCATTACTGCCGTGCCTCTCGCTGCGGCTTCGTGTGCTGCTGCCATAGTGACCGCCTTCTCAAGCGTCAGCTCATTCTCCTCGAGCAGTCGCTTTTGTGTATCCTGTTTAAATAAACCACACACAAATTTGTCTCGAAGTGCCTCTGTCAGTCCCGTTCCAAACTGGCAATATTTCGCTAATTTACGCAATTCCAGCAAATATTCAGCATTGCTTTCATGCTGTAGCTGCCTTCTGTCATAAATTTTAAATCGTTCCGCTAGCATCAGCGGCGTGGGGTTTAGATGATCTTTCAGGACAGTAACAATCTCATCGAACGTCTTATCCGCCGGTTCATCTGGTGATAACAGGTGTTTCAATTGCCCGTATGTCTTCGCACCCATTAAATTTAATAATATTAGAGCTTTATCTTGGTCACGAATTTTATTGGCCTTACAATAATTTTTTACTCTTTCAACATATATGGCCCAATCTTCGAGGTCACTATCAAAGGTGCTAATATTCCCGTGTTTAGGCATTGTAGATTTGCAATTTCTCAGATTTTATTTTCTTTACTTGTTATCAAAGATGGCGGCTTCCCGCTCTTGCCGTCGTCCTCCGCCCACAAAATGGCGGTTTTCCCGCGCTTGGCGGTCTTCACCCGTCCCCCGACGCCTTCTCCCTTCAGCCCCCGAGTGCGGCCCTTATCAGCGGATGCGATCGATGGCCCGGCTGCGCCTCGCACTTGAAAGCGGCCCGGCCCTTATCTGCCGATCGCTATCGCCCTGTACCTCTCTCTTCCCCAGTCCTGTCTTCTACTCCGGTTCACAAGCTGATGGAGGCTTCAGGGTCCTAATGCCTGTCGCTTCCAGTGGGGTGGTGAGTGGTGAGGTTTGAAACCTCTCTTCAACCGCCGTGGAATAACTGCCGCAGGGTAAGAACCTGACTCGTCGCCAGTGTTAAGTCTGTGAATTATTTAGTTAATTAAAACACAGACTAATGAGTAACAATAAAAACAGGTCTTTACTGGTTGGAGGTAGGGACTATACTGAATACAAGATTACTGCACAGTGCTTATATACCGGTTTGTTCACCACCGGTATTACGTCTACAGCAGCCTGAGAAAGTAGTACATCTCTGAAGGTGGAACAGGCTTAAGCTCGCTTAAGGTGGAACAGGTTACATACACAACACCCCTCCTCCGAGCTCCTCTCCCCTCTCCTCCCAGCTCCACTCTCTCCTCTCCTCCGAGCTCCGCTCTCCCCTCTCCTCCGAGCTCCACTCTCTTCTCCTCCGAGCTCCTCTCTCCCCTCTCCTCCTAGCTCCTCTCCCCTCTCCTCCGAGCTCCTCTCTCCCCTCTCCTCCGAGCTCCTCTCTCCCCTCTCCTCAGAGCTCCTCTCTCCCCTCTCCTCCGAGCTCCTCTCTCCCCTCTCCTCCGAGCTCCGCTCTCCCCTCTCCTCCGAGCTCCTCTCCCCTCTCCTCCGAGCTCCTCTCTCCCCTCTCCTCCGAGCTCCTCTCTCCCTCTCCTCCGAGCTCCTCTCTCCCCTCTCCTCCGAGCTCCTCTCTCCCCTCTCCTCCGACCTCCTCTCCCCTCTCCTCCGAGCTCCTCTCTCCCCTCTCCTCCGAGCTCCTCTCTCCCCTCTCCTCCGAGCTCCTCTCTCCCCTCTCCTCCGAGCTCCTCTCTCCCCTCTCCTCCGAGCTCCTCTCTCCCCTCTCCTCCGAGCTCCGCTCTCCCCTCTCCTCCGAGCTCCTCTCTCCCCCTCTCCGAGCTCCTCTCTCCCCTCTCCGAGCTCCTCCCTCCCCTCTCCGAGCTCCTCTCTCCCCTCTCCGAGCTCCTCTCTCCCCTCTCCTCCGAGCTCCTCTCTCCCCTCTCCTCCGAGCTCCTCTCTCCCTCTCCTCCGAGCTCCTCTCTCCCCTCTCCTCCGAGCTCCTCTCTCCCCTCTCCTCCAAGCTCCTCTCTCTCCTCTCCTCCGAGCTCCTCTCTCCCCTCTCCTCCGAGCTCCTCTCTCTCCTCTCCTCCGAGCTCCTCTCTCTCCCCTCCTCCGAGCTCCTCTCTCCCTCTCCTCCGAGCTCCTCTCTCCCCTCTCCTCCGAGCTCCTCTCCTCCGAGCTCCTCTCTCCCCTCTCCTCCGAGCTCCTCTCCTCCGAGCTCCTCTCTCCCCTCTCCTCCGAGCTCCTCTCTCCCCTCTCCTCCGAGCTCCTCTCCTCCGAGCTCCTCTCTCCCCTCTCCTCCGAGCTCCTCTCTCCCCTCCTCCGATCTCCTCTCTCCCCTCTCCTCCGAGCTCCTCTCTCCCCCCTCCTCCGAGCTCCTCTCTCTCCCCTCTCCTCCGAGCTCCGAGCTCCCCTCTCCTCCGAGCTCCTCTCTCCCCTCTCCTCCGAGCTCCACTCTCTTCTCCTCCGAGCTCCTCTCCCCTCTCCTCCGAGCTCCTCTCTCCCCTCTCCTCCGAGCTCCTCTCTCCCCTCTCCTCTGAGCTCCTCTCTCCTCTCCTCCGAGCTCCTCTCTCCCCTGCTCCGAGCTCCTCTCTTCCCCCTCCTCCGAGCTCCTCTCTCCCCCCTCCTCCGAGCTCCTCTCTCCCCTCTCCTCCGAGCTCCTCTCTCCCCTCTCCTCCGAGCTCCTCTCTCTCCCCTGCTCCGAGCTCCTCTCTCCCCTCTCCTCCGAGCTCCTCTCTCCCTCTCCTCCGAGCTCCTCGCTCCCCTCCTCCGATCTCCTCTCTCCCCTCTCCTCCGAGCTCCTCTCTCCCCTCTCCTCCGAGCTCCTCTCTCCCTCTCCTCCGAGCTCCTCTCTCCCCTCCTCCGATCTCCTCTCTCCCCTCTCCTCCGAGCTCCTCTCTCCCCTCTCCTCCTAGCTCCTCTCCCCTCTCCTCCGAGCTCCTCTCTCCCCCCTCCTCCGAGCTCCTCTCTCCCCTCTCCTCCGAGCCCCTCTTCCCTCTCCTCCGAGCCCCTCTCTACCCACCCACCCCACGCTCCTCTGTCCCCCATCTCCTCTCTCCTCACCCCTAGAGCTCTCTCACACCCCTGCCCCCCCCCCCCCGCCGTTCGATTCCCCTCTCCTCCTACCCTATTGGTCCCCTGGCCTGCTCCACAGGGAGCGAAGGAAAGCGTACCGATTGAGGCCAACCGCCGCAATGTGAGGTGAGCACGTGCGAACGGTTTGATTGCACCTGCGCGAGCGGATCGTGTGCGCGGTCCCAAACGAGGGGGCACACGCGCGGTGGGACTCAGAACACCGTGGAAATAATCACTCCCCAAGTCTTTGAATTACTCTCTGGCAGGCCGGATCAAATTGTACATTCCTGACCCACTGTTGGGTGTGTCTTGTCCTCCAAGGGGACCAGTCAGAAATCTGGTCCAACCCATTTGTGGTGCGAATAAAGGCAGCCCACTTGGTCCCAGGTGGGAGACAGTCTTACAAAATCCAGAAGGAAAGGCACTCATTTCCTGCTGAATACTTCCAATCTGGGGCTGGAAATTTGCCAAGAGCTGCAATTGACGTACAACTGAACTCCAAAGAGTTTGCGAGTTGCTGCATTCGCAATTCTCCCCTACCCCGGGGAAACCTGTGCCGTTCCCTAGACATTGACTCCATCCCTCTCCCTAACATCTGTCTGAGGATGAACCACACTGTTTGCAACCTTGGTGTCATATTTGACAACCTTGGTGTCATATTTGACCCTGAGATGAGCTTCCGACCACATATCCGCAGCATAACAAAGACCGCCTACTTCCACCTCCATAACATCGCCCGTCTCCGTCTCTGCCTCAGCTCATCCGCTGCTGAAACCCTCATCCTTGCCTTTGTTACCTCTAGACTTGACTATTCCAACGCTCTCCTGGCCGGCTTCCCATGTTCCACCCTACGTAAACTTGAGATCATCCAAAACTCGGCTGCCAGTGCCCTAACTCGCACCAAGTCCTGTTCGCCCATCACCCCTGTGCTCGCTGACCTACATTGGCTCCCGGTTAAGCAGCACCTTGATTTCAAAATTCTCATCCTTGTTTTCAAATCCCTCCATGGCCTCGCCCCCTCCCTATCTCTGTAATCTCTGTAATCTCCTTCAGCCCCACAACCACCCCCCCGCCCCTGCCGAGATATCTGCGCTCCTCTAATTCTGCCCTCTTGAGCATCCCTGATTATAATCGCTCCACCTCTGGCACCAGTCGCTGAAGGTAAGCATGCAGATGCAGCAGGCGGTTAAGAAGGCAAATGGAATGTTGGCCTTCATAGCGAGAGGATTCGAGTACAGGAACAAGGATGTCTTGCTGCAGTTGTACAGGGCCTTGGTGAGACCACACCTTGAGTATTGTGTGCAGTTTTGGTCGCCTTATCTGAGGAAGGACGTTCTTGCCATGGAGGGAGTGCAGCGAAGATTCACCAGACTGATACCTGGGATGGCAGGAATGACGTATGAGGAGAGATTGGGTCAATTGGGCTTATACTCGCTGGAGTTTAGAAGAATGAGAGGGGACCTCATTGAAACTTATATAATTCTAACAGGACTAGACAGACTAGATGCAGGAAGGATGTTCCCGATGGCGGGGGAGTCCAGAACCAGGGGTCACAGTCTAAAGATAAGGGGTAAGCCATTTAGGTCAGAGATGAGGAGGAATTTCTTCACCCAGAGAGTGGTGAACCTGTGGAATTCTCTACCACAGAAGGCAGTTGAGGCCAATTCATTAACTCGTCCCGAGGGACTACCTAAGAAGAAGAAGATGATATATATTCAAGAAGGAGTTAGATATATTTCTTACGGCTAAAGGGATCAAGGGATATGGGGAGAAAGCAGGGACCGGGTACTGAATTTGGATGATCAGCCATGATCTCATTGAATGGCGGAGCAGGCTCGAGGGGCCGAATGGCCTACTCCTGCTCCTATCTTCTATGTTTCTACGTGCCTTCTGTTGCCTAGGTCCCAAGCTCTGGAATTCCCTGCCTAAACCTCTCCGCCTCACTTACCTCTCTTTCCTCCTTTAAGACGCTCCTTAAAACCTACCTCTTTGACCATAGAAACATAGAAGATAGGAGCAGGAGCAGGCCATTCGGCCCCTCGAGCCTGCTCTGCCATTCAATGAGATCATGGCTGATCATCCAAATTCAGTACCCTGTCCCTGCTTTCTCCCCATATCCCTTGATCCCTTTAGCTTTTGGTCACCTACCCTAATTTCTCCTTCTGTGGCTCGGTATCAAATTTGTTGTCTTATAATACTGTGCAGCGCCATGGGACGTTTTACTATGTTGAAGGCGCTATATAAATACAAGTTGTTGTTGTTGTCCCCTGGGGAAAACTGTGCAGTGGCCTTAAAGGGGCAGCTAATGCATCGCCATCTCAGCTAACGATCACATCCCTGCACCAAACTCCAGATTGCCTACCGCCCTCGGCAATAACACAGGAGATCTGCCTGTACGTAGAACGTCATGGAAAACAGGACAAAACCTGATACAAGTATAAAGGCGGCGTATAAAGGGAGCCTGAGGCGCAGGTAGGCCCCACAGCAGTGGTGGCGGCAGAGCGGACCTAGGCGGGGCGGCGGCGGCGGTACCAACTCAGCACCGGCAGAATTTTGAAAGAGTGACGTCAGAAGTCAAAAAGTGATGTCGGCACAAGGGGAGGGAGCTGATTGGTGAGTAGCTGGTAAGTGTTTATACTTGGCTTTCTTAAAGTTTTAAGTTTATTCCAGCTAGGTTAGTAAATAGCTGTGAAGTAGTGGTATGGCAGGGCAGCTCACACCCCGTGGAATGCACATCCTGTGCCATGTGGGAAGTCATGGACACCTCCCATGGTCTGGACGACCACATCTGCGGGAAGTGTCGCCAGCTACAGCAGCTCGAGCACCGGGTTACGGAGCTTGAGCGGCGGCTGCAGTCACTGCTGTGCCTCCGCGAGGCTGAGAGCTACATGGCTAGCACGTTTCTGGAGGTGGTCACCCCGCAGCTTAAGAGTATGCAGGCGGAGAGGGAATGGGTGACTGCCAGACAGAAGAGGAGGACCAGGCAGGTAGTGCAGGAATCCCCTGAGCCCATCTTGCTCACTAACCAGTATTCGGTGCTGAGTACTGGTGAGGGCAATGGTTCCTCTGGGGAATGCAGCCAGAGCCAAGTCCACAGCACCATGGAAGGCTCAGCTGCACAGGGTGGGGGGGAAGAGGAGAGGGAGAGCAGCCGAGAGCGAGAGTCCCGAAGGCTGTGTTGCCTGCCCGGTGCCAGGGTTAAGGACATCTCCTCTGGACTGGAGAGAAACTTGGAGTGGGAGGGGGAGGATCCAGTTGTCGTGGTCCATGTTGGTACCAACGACATAGACAGGACAAGGAAGGAGGTTCTGCTGAGGGAGTTTGAGCAGCTAGGGGCCTTATTAAAAAGCAGAACCACAAGGGTAATAATCTCAGAATTATTACCTGAGCCACGAGCGAATTTGGCTAGGACAAATAAAATTAGAGAGTTAAATGCGTGGCTCAAAGACTGGTGTGGGAGAAATGGGTTTTGCTTCCTGGGACACTGGCACCAGTACTGGGGCAGGAGGGAGCTGTTCCGTTGGGACGGGCTTCACTTGGCCAGTGCTGGGACTAGAGTCCTGGCGGATCATATAACTAGGGCTGTAGAGAGGGCTTTAAACTAACTAGTGGGGGGGAGGTTCCTAGAGAGCAAATAATAAAAATGACAACAGAGAAGGTCATAGACTTAGGTAGCAGTGGGGAAATTAAAAACCAGAGCGTGTCAGGAAGGGGCAGAAGGTATGGAGTAAAAGGTAAAGTAATAAAAAGGGCAAAAGCAGGAACTTGGGCCTAGAAATTCAGTAGCGTGCGCCAGCCATTAGCGCCTTAGGAGGAGTAGATCTCGAGCGCTAGGCGCTTAGCGCCCGGGCGCAGCGCGATCTGCGCCTCGCCCCAACTTCAGTAGACATTTAGCGCTGGCGCAAAGTCTTTGCGCGCGCCCTGCTGCGCGCGCAGATTATGACGTCATTTCCTCATGCAACGCCCTTTGTGCGCCCCAAACCAGAACTTCAGTCGCGCCGGCCCATTGTGCGCCGGGCGGCCCTAACGACTGTGGAGTGGAACGGTACACAGCCGAAGTGGGCCGCGGGGAGCGCAAATTAAAGGGCACTTACCCTGCACTATAAAGGGCTGCCATTTTGCAGCAATCACTCTTGTGCAACGGATTTTTTGAAAAAGACCAAGGAAGGGAGCTTACTGCTTTGGGCCAACACTAGGACAGGTATTTTTGGCTTCAGGCCAGAGCTTGGCAATTCGCCTTCACTGATATCTCATTGTTTGCCAGCATATTATGGGGGCTGCATGGGGTGCCAATGCTGAGTTTCAGGATTATGTCGGAAGGGCTCGCAGACGCTGGGTTAGAGGGGCAGCCCTGGCTAGACGCAGAGGGGGCAACAGGCGTCGGCAACGTGGGCCTTACCCACTCAGGCAATACCGCCAGCAGGTCTCGTATCTCAACATGACTGGCGCGCGATGTGTTAGGAGGCTGCGATTCAGAAGGGAGGTGGTTGCAGAGATCTGCCATCTGCTTCACAGAGATCTGCGTCCACAGCTGAGTTGCAGGACGTCTCTGTCGGTGGAAGTGAAGGTGACGGTGGCTCTGAACTTCTATGCCACCGGCTCCTTCCAATCAGCTGCTGGGGACATCGCTAACATCTCCCAGTTCGCCGTGCATTGCTGCATCCACCAGGTCACCAATGCCCTTTTCAGAAGGAGACGCCAATTCATCTCCTTCCCCATGACCCTGGAGAGGCAGCAGCAGCGTGCAGTGGGATTTGCAAGAATCGCGGGCTTCCCCATGGTGCAGGGCACCATTGACTGCACGCATGTGGCTTTGCGGGCACCTGTGGACCATCCCGAGGATTACCGCAACCGGAAGGGCTACCATTCCCTCAACGTACAGCTGATGTGTGACCACAGGCAGCGCATCCTAGCTGTCAATGCCTGCTTTCCAGGCAGCAGCCACGATGCCTTTATCCTGCGACAGACTACTGTGGCTGACATGTTCCAGGCACAGCCTTACCCAAGAGGATGGCTTATCGGGGACAAAGGCTATCTTTTGTGTACCTGGCTCATGACCCCGCTCCGCGCGCCCAGGACCCCTGCTGAAGAGGCATACAACGAGAGCCATCAAGCGACTAGGAACATCATAGAACAAACAATTGGCGTCCTCAAACAACGGTTCCGCTGCCTGGATCGTTCCGGCGGATCTCTGCAGTATTCGCCGGAGCGAGTCTCCCAGTTCGTGGTCGTTTGCTGCATGCTGCACAACCTGGCTATCCGCAGGACTCAGGCACTGCCACCTCACGCTGGAGCACCACCTCAGGAGGAGGAGCAGGAGGAGCATGAGGACGACGAGGACGAGGAGTACCAGCCCAGGAGGGAGGCACAAGGTCCAAGGGCCGCCCGTCGGCGGCTTATTGAACGTCACTTCTAGGCCCCCTGTCAGGGAATGGCTTGTGCCAATGAAAGAACATGAATGCAGCCGCTCCGCAAGCCCTCAGCCGGTTAAGGCAACAAACACTTCAAAGATCAAACATGGACAATATGAATAAATAAAATGCTTTATTGAACAAACTCAGGGCCCTTCCCACATGAAACCCAAAAACAGACAAGGCCCCCCAAAAAACAGTCACAAACATGACTCACTCCCACAACCTGGGGAGGAATAACAAAACATTTGAACAAAAATGGCCTTCATCCTCAGCCTTAACAGAACAACCATCCCCAGAAACAAAACAACCATCCCCAGAAACAAGACAACCATCCCCAGAAACAAAACAACCATCCCAATATAAACAAACATTTGTCCACACCCTCTACTTTGTGGCCCGCGAGGGCGATTCCTTGTCCAGCCTTTGGCGGCCCCTGGCCGCCCTGCTGCTCCTCCTCAAACCGTGGCCAGTGGCTGCTGCAAGGCTGGGGGAAGGCTCCTGAGGGGCACATGTCGTCACGGCAGATGCCCTTGGGGGTCGGCCTAGACGAGGTCTGGGCCTCGAGGGGCCGGCTGGTGAATGCTGCAGCTGTGGCTGGCCAGCATCAGTCGGACCAGCATCTCGTGGCAGCTCCACTGGGGGAGTGACAGTGGCGGCTGGAGGAATGGGGGCAAGCTGGCGTCTGGCAGGCCGCCGCTGGTCAAGTGACACACTGGCACTCGCCCGGGCCCGCACTGCAGCATGCGCTGCCATGTGCCGAACGACAGACCGCTGTGCTGCTACAGCGCGGCGGGTGTCCTGGCGATGCCTGGCTGATGCAGCGAGTGTGGCAGCAGTGAGTGCCCGTGCTGCCCTGGTCTGTGACCACATCAGACCAGCCAGTGACTGCATGGCACCACTGATCAGCTGCCCACTCGCTGCCTGTGCTGCCACGAATTCGGCACGACTCGTGTGCTGTGCTGCCCCGAATAGCTCCAAACTCCTGGCCTGTGAGGCCCCGAACTCGGCCACACTATGAGCCAGGGACTCGATGGCCTCAGGCATCCGTGCCACAACCCCCATGAGCTCGGTGTGCCGGCGCTCCGAGTCCACGGACATTTGATTGAGGAGGCGCAGCTCCTCGGAGTTGACCGTCGGCGGACTGGAGGCCGGACTCTCCCTCTGGGGAGAAGGCCGCCGAGCTGGCCGACCCTTCCCGCGTTGCTGGATGCCACTGGGCCCAGCAACTACACCCCTCTGGGAAGAAGGCCGCTGAGCAACCGCACACCCCCTGCGTTGCTGCACGCCACTGGTCCCAGGAGCAACACTCCCCTCCGACACTTCCCCCACGCTCTCCTCCAGGGAAGACGTGTCCCCTACATTGGCATCCCCTGGCGCGGGTGAGGGTTCCCCTGATGGGCCGCCTTCCTCTTCCTCTTCCTCCTCCTCCTCTTCCGAGGGGCTGTCAGTGGCAGTTTCAGGGACCTCCTCCTCACCCTCTGAAAGCAGGAAGGGACAAGAGTAGCTTTAGATTGAGGAGAGGGCGTCAGCGAGGGAGGCATGAGTGGTGGCATTCAGCGCATTGGTCGGACAGTGGCAAAGGATATAGATCTGATGCGCAAGTGGGACGAGAGAGGTCCAAAAGGTGATGTCCTTACCATTGGTGCCCAGAACAGGGTCGGCATCTCCACTGGCAACGGGGCCAATCACCCGGGCTCCCATGAGGCGACCCACGCGCTCTTCCAGGTCAGTGAGCTGCTGGATCTGGGGACCGCCTCCCCCGGTCTCAGTCCGGCTCTTCTGATTGTGGGCCAGCTTGGCCTGCAAGAGAAAGGACGGCCTCCAAGTACAGTGTGTAGCCCTGATCTGGTGTGCACTGCCTCCCATGGTCGAATAGCTTGGCCAGTGTGTAGCCCTGATCTGGTGTGCACTGCCTCCCATGGTCGAATAGCTTGGCCAGTGTGGAGCCCTGATCTGGTGTGCACTGCCTCCCATGGTCGAATAGCTTGGCCAGTGTGGAGCCCTGATCTGGTGTGCACTGCCTCCCATGGTTGAATGGCTTGGCCAGTGTGGAGCCCTGATCTGGTGTGCACTGCCTCCCATGGTCGAATAGCTTGGCCAGTGTGTCAAGTGCAGAATGTGCAATTGATGTTCATGCCAGTCCCATAGCTGCTGGATGAGGGCTGGCCATTAGGGCTTTCAGGTCCCTTTGCCCATAATGTGAGGTGCACATGCAAGGATGAGGAGGACACTGGAAAGGGTACTCACCCTGACAATCCTTGTGAGGTCATTGAACTTTTTTCTGCATTGGATACAGATCCTGGGGACCTCGCTGTTGGCTGTGACCCTGATGGCGACCTCCCTCCAGGCTTTCCTGTAGACGCTGGTGGCAGGCTTCTTCCCACTGTCCAGGAACAGGTGTTTGCGTCTCCTCTCCAAAGCCCTAACCAGCACCTTCAAATCATGGCCAGAGAAGTGCTGCGCTCGTTCACGGGCCTTCTGCATCTTTCCCGGCACTATTTCTGTTCAGCAGCAGTGTTTAGGCCTAGCTGGAGGGCTGCAGTGTCCAGGGCGTGGCAGCAGACGAACTCGACCCTTCCCCCTTTAAGAGCTGGCCGGCGCCAGGGTGTCTGCTGTCAATCAAGAAATGACCGCACCTGCGCTGCGCCCGGCCTCGGTGGTTTAGCTCAGCACCGCCGGCTTTGCGCCTAAAGATAGTTGTGTAACGCCAGTTTTAGCGCTCGAGCAAACTCTTAGGGCGAAGCTACTGAATATCAGCGAAGTGGCCTCGACTTTGCGCCGGGTGCAAACTTTAACGGCCGCCCGACTTTTCCGCCCCAAAAGTGGCTATACTGAATTTCTAGGCCTAAGTGTCACAAAACATCTTTGAAAGTTCTCTATCTGAATGCACGTAGCATTCGTAACAAAATAGGCGAGTTAATGGCACAAATAACTACATATGGGTATGATCTTGTGGCCATTACAGAAACATGGCTGCAGGGTGACAATGCCTGGGAATTAAACATACCAGGTTATTTAACGATCAGGAAGGACAGGCAGGCAGGAAGGGGAGGTGGGGTGGCTATGTTAATAAAGGAAGGAATCACTGTAATACAGAGAAATGATATTGGGTCAAAAGATCAGGATAATGAAACAGTTTGGGTGGAGGTAAGGAATAATAAGGGGAAAAAAACACTAGTGGGCGTAGTCTATAGGCCTCCGAACAGTGGCAACTCTGTTGGACGGAGTATCAATCAGGAAATAGTTGAGGCTTGTAATAAGGGAACATCTATAATTATGGGGGATTTTAACTGTCATATTAATTGGACAAATCAAATTGGGCAGGGCTGCCTTGAGGATGAGTTCATTGAATGTATTAGGGATGGGTTTCTTGAGCAGTATGTAACTGAACCGACCAGGGGGCAAGCAACCTTAGATCTGGTCCTGTGTAACGAGACAGGATTAATTAAAAATGTCCTAGTAAAGGATCCCCTTGGAATGAGTGACCATAACATGGTTGAATTCCATATTCAATTAGAGGGTGAGAAGGTTGGATCTCAAACAAGCATGCTAAGCTTGAATAAAGGAGACGATGAAGGTATGAGAGCGGAATTGAGTAGAGTGGATTGGGAAAATAGATTAAAGGGTAAGACGACACATGATCAGTGGTGTACATTTAAGGAGTTATTTTACAACTTCCAAAAAAGTATATTCCACTGAGAAGAAAAGGGTGTAAAAGAAAAGACAGCCATCCGTGGCTAAGTAAAGAAATTAAGGATAGTATTCGACTAAAAACAAGGACATATAAGGTAGCCAAATCTAGTGGGAGGATAGAGAATTGGACAAACTTTAAAAAACAGCAAAAAATAACAAAAAGATTGATTAAGAAAGGGAAGATAGATTATAAAAGTAAATTAGCAAAAAATATAAAAACAGATAGTAAGAGTTTTTATAGTTATATAAAAAGAAAAAGGGTGGCTAAAGTAAATGTTGGTCCCTTAGAGGATGAGACCGGGAAATTAATGGTGGGAAATATGGAGATGGCAAAAACACTGAATGAATATTTTATATCAGTCTTTACAGTAGAAGACACTAAGAATATCCCAACACTGGACAAACAGGGGGCTAAAGGGGGGGAGGAGCTAAACACGATCAAAATCACTAAGGAAGTGGTACTCGGTAAAATAATGGGACTCAAGGCGGATAAATCACCTGGACCTGATGGCTTACATCCTAGGGTCTTGAGGGAAGTGGCGGTAGGGATTGTGGATGCATTGGTAATAATTTTCCAAAACTCCCTGGACTCAGCAAAGGTCCCGGCAGACTGGAAAACTGCTAATGTAACGCCCTTATTTAAAAAGGGCAGTAGACAGAAGGCTGGAAACTATAGACCGGTTAGCCTAACATCTGCGGTAGGTAAAATTTTGGAGTCCATTATTAAGGAGACAGTAACAGGACATTTGGATAATCATAATTTAATAGGACAAAGTCAGCATGGTTTTATGAAGGGGAAGTCATGTTTGACAAATTTGCTGGAGTTCTTTGAGGAAGTAACATATAGGGTGGATAAAGGGGAACCAGTGGACATAGTGTATTTAGACTTCCAAAAGGCATTTGACAAGGTGCCACACAAAAGATTATTGCTTAAGATAAAAAATCACGGGATTGGGGGTAATATTCTGGCATGGATAGAGGATTGGCTATCTAACAGAAGGCAGAGAGTTGTGATAAATGGTTCATTCTCAGACTGGCAATCAGTAACTAGTGGTGTTCCGCAGGGGTCAGTGCTGGGTCCCCAACTCTTTACAATCTATATTAACAATTTGGAGGAGGGGACCGAGTGTAACATATCAGTTTGCAGATGATACTAAGATGGGAGGGAAAGTAGTGAGTGAGGAGGACATAAAAAACCTGCAAGGGGACATAGACAGGCTAAGTAAGTGGGCAGAGATTTGGCAGATGGAATACAATACTGGAAAGTGTGAGGTTATGCACTTTGGCAGGAAAAATCGTAGAGCAAGTTATTATCTTAATGGCAAGAAACTGGAAAGTACTGAAGTACAAAGGGATCTGGGGGTCCTGGTGCACGAAACTCAAAAGGTTAGTATGCAGGTGCAGCAAGTGATTAAGAAGGCCAATGGAATGTTGGCTTTCATTGCTAGGGGGATAGAATATAAAAATAGGGAGGTATTGCTTCAGTTGTACAAGGTATTGGTGAGACCGCACCTGGAATACTGCGTACAGTTTTGGTGTCCATACTTAAGAAAGGACATACTTGCTCTCGAGTCAGTACAAAGAAGGTTCACTCGGTTAATCCCGGGGATGAGGGGATGGACATATGAGGAGAGGTTGAGTAGATTGGGACTCTACTCATTGGAGTTCAGAAGAATGAGAGGCGATCTTATTGAAACATATAAAATTGTGAAGGGGTTGGATCGGGTGGATGCGGGGAGGATGTTCCCGATGATGGGTGAAACTAGAACTAGGGGGCATAGTCTTAGAATAAGGGGCTGCTCTTTCAAAACTGAGATGAGGAGGAACTACTTCACTCAGAGGGTGGTAGGTCCATGGAATATGCTGCCCCAAAAAGCTGTAGAAGCTACATCATTACATAAATTTAAAACAGAAATAGACAGTTTCCTAGAAGTAAAGGGAATTAAGGGTTATGGGGAGCGGGCAGGAATTTGGACATGAGTCTAGGTTCGGATCGGTCATGGCCCTGTGGGTAGCGGAGCAGGCCCAGGGGCCGTGTAGCCTGATCCTGCTCCTATTTCGTGTGTCTAATTCTGTTAGATTCAGGAGATGGCTCTGGATAGTGGATTGGCGGTTAGGATCAGATCGGCCATGATCTTATTGAATGGTGGAGCGGGCTCGAGGGGCTGATTGGCCTGCTCCTATTTCTTATGTTCTTATGTTCTTATGGTAGGGGATTCAATAGTTAGGGGAGCAGACAGGCGTTTCTGCGGCCGCAGACGTGACTCCAGGATGGTATGTTGCCTCCCTGGTTCCAGGGTCAAGGATGTCACTGAACGGCTGCAGTGCATTCTTGGGGGTGAGGGTGAACAGCCAGAGGTCGTGGTCCATATCGGTACCAACGACATAGGTAGGAAGAGGGATGAGGTCCTGCAGGCAGAATTTAGGGAGCTAGGAAAGAGGTTAAAAAGCAGGACCTCAAAGGTGGTAATCTCCGGATTACTACCAGTGCCACGTGCTAGTGAGTACAGGAATAGGAAGATAGAGCAGATGAATGTGTAGCTGGAGAGATGGTGTAGGAGGGAGGGCTTTAGATTCCTGAGGAATTGGAACCGTTTCTGGGGGAGGTGAGACCTCTACAAGCCAGACGGGTTGCACCTCAATGGGAACGGGGCCAATATCCTCGCAGGGGCGGGGGGGTTTGTTAGTGCTGTTGGGGAGGGTTTAAACTAGCTTGGCAGGGGGATGGGAACCTGAGGGTAGAATCAGAAGGGAGAGAAGCTAAGCTGGAAATAGAAGATAGGGGTCCAGGTGAAGGGGTATTTAGGAAGGCAAAGAGAAAGGAGAAGGCAATAATGCAGGGCAACGACAGGGGCAATGATAACCAAAATGTATCAGGAAGGGGCAGAGCATACAAGCATAAGAGTGCACCAGAAAATAGAGTCAGAGTAAGGAAAAATGATAAGATAAAATTAAAGGCTCTTTATCTGAATGCACGCAGCATTCGTAACAAGAAAGATGAGTTGACGGCACAAATAGAAATAAATGGGTACGATCTGATAGTCATTACAGAAATGTGGTTGCAAGGTGACCAAGGCTGGGAACTGAATATTCAGGGGTATTTGACATTTCGGAAGGATAGGCAGAAAGGAAAAGGAGGTGGGGTAGCTCTGTTAATAAAGGATGAGATCACTGCAATGGTGAGAAATGATATTGGCTCAGAAGCTCAAGATGTAGAATCAGTTTGGGTGGAGATAAGAAATAGTAAGGGAAAGAAGTCATTGGTGGGAGTGGTCTATAGACCCCCAAACTGTAGCTAAACTGTAGGACAGAGAATAAATCAAGAAATAATGGGGGCTTATAAGAAATTTACTGCAATAATCATGGACGATTTTAATCATCATATAGATTGGACAAATCAAATTGGCAAGGGTAGCCTTGAGGACGAGTTCATAGAGTGTTTTCGGGATGGTTTCTTAGAACAATACGTTGTGGAACCAACCAGGGAGCAGGTTATTTTAGATCTGTTAATGTGTAATGAGACAGGATTAATTAATGATCTCATAGTAAAGGATCCCCTCGGAAAGAGTGATCATAGCATGGTAGAATTTCAAATTCAGTTTGAGGGTGAGAAACTTGGGGGGCGATTTTGTTAATGGGGGCACGTTGGAGGCAGGACTGCTGCTTGGCGGGTCGATGTCCTGCCTCCATCGATTTGTGGCCAACCCACGCTATTTTCCCTTGATTGACCTTGTTAAGCGGGCTTAGCAGGCCAATTAAGGGAAAGCCGGTTGTTAAGTATGTGTATTGTATTGAACAATTAACACAAAGACTTAAACGTATAACTCAAACAGGTCTTTACTGGTTGGAGGTAGGGACTATACTGAATACAAGATTACTGCACAGTGCTTATATACCGGTGTGTTCACCCCCGGTATTACGCCTACAGCAGCCCGAGAAAGTAGTACATCTCTTAAGGTGGAACAGGCTTAAGCTCTCTTAAGGTGGAACAGGTTACATACACAACACTCCTCCCTTCTTAGCTTTATAGTCATCCCCCCATTTAACATAACGTAATAACATATATACATATATAACTTCATGTTTAACGTAACATATCACAGATTCAGTCTCTGCGGAAAACAGTTCACAGATTCAATCTCTGTGGTGTAAGTCGGTTCACGTTACTCATTCAATAGTCCTTTCATGGATTTAACAGCTTGAACTTCCGAACTGATTTGGCTCCGTTCGGAGGGACCACGTGTGTGATCTGGTAGAGGTGATAATGGTTCAGATGGGTCATCTTCTGTTTTTACTTTTCCTTTTCTGCTTCTTGGAGACTCTCTGGGCTCCATTGTCAGCTGCCACAGCTGCCAGCTGCATGCGCAGTTCCTCCTTCTCTTCCTCCTGTTTCCGTCGTAGAGCCAGCTTCTCCCGATGTTCCGTAGACTTTTGGTGCTCCTCCATGATTTCTGCACTTTGGGAGTCGAAGTTACAAGCTGGGCAGGACAGGACATCGTAATATTCGGTGTCGTCCACCAGGTCATAGTAATATTCGGTGTCGTCCTGAGCTAGACCAGTGAGAGGGTCGTCTATTTCCTCCATACCCAGCTGGACGTTAGCCAGCTCTTGTTCCAAATCCAGACATCTTTCCTGAAGAGACTTCTTCATGTGTACCTCTGCATCCAGCTTTTTCTGGGCTTTCAGCAAGTCGTTTACTAGTGACCTCATTTGTGATTTTAATACTTCAACTTCCTTTGGAGATTGATTGGTCGGACTATGCAATCCCTCTACCGGAGCAGCTGTTTCAGCGGTCTGTTGTTCTACATTGACGTGAGTCAGCGTACTTTTGGCATCCAATGGCTGCTCTGTTGCAGTCGTTTCAGTCTGTGTCGTCACATCAGCCATCTCAATGACTTTTGAGAGCTCCGAACCCTTTTCCTTTGAAGATCGCAGCTCGTGTTCAAGTTTTTCCCATTTCAGAGTCTTGTCCCTCAGCATATGAAGGAGTTGGCTGACCGTTAACTCTTCTGACACCAGATTATGGCACGCACCTTCAGAACCTGAATCAGCTTTGATTCGTTCGGCCTCCTCGCGCAGATGGTTGGTGTGCTCCTGCTCCATTTTCTCCATCAGTTGCTTCTGTTGCCTTTCCAGATTCTCCCACTCTGTAACAAAGAACTTTTTTATTTCATTCATCTCTTGCTCAAAACGGCGAATCATTTGTTCTAATTGCTGTTGTAGTTTGAAATGGAGTTGAGTTCGAGCCCAGTGGCCCTCAAAAATGTGCATATCAGTAGACTTGACAGACTCAGAATTCTCTGTTAAACTATGTTGTTGTTGCTCAGTGGAATTCTGTGCTGAAACTTTGTCTTTTGCACATGGGTTGGTCTTACCATCATCAGTTCTAGAGTCTGGGCTGATTATCTGCACCGAGTTCTCACTCTTTATGGCTTTTAGCGAATGCCAGTCCATATTTATGTTTCTAAACCACTCCCGGCCTAGTAGTGGTGGACCTCCCTCCGGTAGCACATATAAGTCCATTATTTGACTTCCTTCGCCCTTGTTGGCCACTGCAACCTTTATTGTCCCGATGGGGTACACTCTCTGCCCCGTGTAGGTTGTCAATATAATCTCCGTATCCTGTAGGGGAATATGTTGGAATAACCTTCTGTAATCTTTCTTATTCATGACCGACAATGCCGATCCAGTGTCCAATTCCATTTTTACTTGGACTCCTTCTATCTGAAGAGTAACCCAAATTGTCTGGAGGTCTGCACCCTTACCAACGTTGAGTACCCTTAAGCTAGCCAGTTCAATACTGCTTAAGCCAGCCAGTTCATTACTGCTAGCGTCTGAATCGGACTCCTGTTCGGCCACCTTGTGTACCTTTGCGTATTTCCCTTGCGGTGACTTCTTGTTGCTGGTCTTCTTCCCTGACCTGCATACTCTAGCTATATGTCCAAGCCTACCACAAGTTCTGCATTCTTGGTTTTTAAACCAACACTGGTTCTGATCATGCGTTGTCTTTCCACAACGATAACATTTAACAGAACTCACACCCAATTTGTGTGCACTGAGCTCCGGTGACCGTAGCTGCATTACTGCCGTGCCTCTCGCTGCGGCTTCGTGTGCTGCTGCCATAGTGACCGCCTTCTCAAGCGTCAGCCCATTCTCCTCGAGCAGTCGCTTTTGTGTATCCTGTTTAAATAAACCACACACAAATTTGTCTCGAAGTGCCTCTGTCAGGCCCGTTCGAAACTGGCAATATTTCGCTAATTTACGCAATTCCAGCAAATATTCAGCATTGCTTTCATGCTGTAGCTGCCTTCTGTCGTAAAATTTAAATCGTTCCGCTAGCATCAGCGGCGTGGGGTTTAGATGATCTTTCAGGACAGTAACAATCTCATCGAACGTCTTATCCGCCGGTTCATCTGGTGATAACAGGTGTTTCAATTGCCCGTATGTCTTCGCACCCATTAAATTTAATAATGTTAGTGCTTTATCTTGGTCACGAATTTTATTGGCCTTACAATAATTTTTAACTCGTTCAACATATATGGCCCAATCTTCGATGTCACTATCAAAGTTGCTAATATTCCCGTGTTTAGGCATTGTAGTACTTTATCAGATTTGCAATTTCTCAGATTTTTTTTTTACTGCTATCCAAGATGGCGGCTTCCCGCTCTTGCCGTCGTCCTCCGCCCACAAAATGGCGGTTTTCCCGCGCTTGGCGGTCTTCACCCGTCCCCCGACGCCGTCTTCCTTCAGCCCCGAGTGTGGCCCTTATCTCCGCCGCGATCGATAGCCCGCGCTTTTCACCGCGGCTCTCGCGCCTTCAGTGTCTGCCGACGCTGCGCCTTTCAGCCCAAGTGCGGCCCTTATCAGGGATTTCGATCGATGGCCCAACTGCGCCTCGCACTTGAAAGCGGCCCGGCCCTTATCAGTGCTTGCGATCGATGGCCCGGCTGCGCCCCTCACTTCAAAGCGGCCCGGCCCTTATCTGCCGATCGCTATCGCCCTGTACCTCTCCCTTCCCCAGTCCTGTCTTCTACTCCGGTTCACAAGCTGATGGAGGCTTCAGGGTCCTAATGCCTGTCGCTTCCAGTGGGGTGGTGAGTGGTGAGGTTTGAAACCTCTCTTCAACTGCCGTGGAATAACTGCCGCAGGGTAAGAACCTGACTCGTCGCCAGTGTTAAGTATGTGTATTGTATTGAACAATTAACACAAAGACTTAAACGTATAACTCAAACAGGTCTTTACTGGTTGGAGGTAGGGACTATACTGAATACAAGATTACTGCACAGTGCTTATATACCGGTGTGTTCACCCCCGGTATTACGTCTACAGCAGCCCGAGAAAGTAGTACATCTCTTAAGGTGGAACAGGCTTAAGCTCTCTTAAGGTGGAACAGGTTACATACACAACACCGGTAGCAGAGAACGTCAACGTATGACGTTTCATCTGAGAATGCAACGGCCATCTCTCATCTGCAACACGGAGGTCCGAGGCTCTCCGCATACACACCGGCTGAAGCCTGCAGGAAGAAACAAAGGTAAGTACACTTTTACTAACACTTTGCACTTACCTCACATACTCACCTCTCCACATTTGCACCCATCACTTACCTTCACAGCACTCTTTTGCACTCTCCTGACCCCCGCATACCCCCTGCTCGCCTCGCTGACCTGGCAGGTTTTGGAGCCTTCAGGAAGCCCGCACTTGTGAGGGCAAAAAGGGGGTGATCCTATTTTCTGCCTGTTAGCTACCTGTTAACATGCAGTTAATAGGCTTTCATCCCTTCCCGCCTCCAAGGAGACAGGACCCGGCGCGGGATGGCTACCCACCTCCTGGCAAGATGGCATGGAGACAGGTTGGGAGCGGGTTGGGCACCCGCCCCCAAATGCTGCTGTTTATCCGGCAGTCCCACCTCCACACCCGCCTCCCCAGGGCTGGCAAAATCGCCCCCTTGGGTCTGAAACTAGTGTCCTAAACTTAAATAAAGGCAATTACAAGGGTATGAGGACAGAGTTGGCTAAAGTCGACTGGGAAAATAGATTAAAGGTTCAGATGGTAGATCAGCAGACATTTAAGGAGATATTTCATAAATCTCAGCAAAGGTATATTCCAGTGAGGAAGAAAGGCTCTGTGAGAAGGATGCACCACCCATGGCTAACTAAGGAAGTTAAGGATGGTATCAAATTGAAAGAAAAGGCATACAATGTTGTGAAGATTAGTGGTGGGCCAGAGGATTGGGAAATTTTTAGAAACCAGCTAAGGATGATTAAAAAAATTATAAAGAGGGAGAAGATAGAGTATGAGAGTAAACTAGCAAATAATCTAAAAACAGACAGTAAGAGCTTCGACAGGTATATAAAAAGGAAGCGAGTAGCTGAAGTAAATGTTGGTCCCTTAGAGGATGAGACTGGGGAATTAATAATGGGAAATAGAGAAACGGCAGAGACTTTGAACAAATATTTTGGACCGGTCTTCACGGTAGAAGACACTAAAAACACCCCAATAATAATAGATAATCAAGGGGCTATAGGGAGGGAGGAACTTAAAACAATCTCTATCACTAGAAAAAAAGTACCAGGCAAACTAATGGGGCTAAAGGCCGACAAGTCCCCTGGATCTGATGGCCTGCATCCTAGGGTCTTAAAAGAAGTGGCTGCAGAGAAACATAGAAGATAGGAGCAGGAGTAGGCCATTCGGCCCCTCGAGCCTGCTCCGCCACTCAATGAGATCATGGCTGATCATTCAAATTCAGTACCCTGTCCCTGCCTTCTCCTCATATCCCTTGATCCCTTTAGCCTTAAGAAATATATCCAACTCTTTCTTGAATATATTTAATGAATTGGCCTCCACTGCCCTCTGTGGCAGAGAATTCCACAGATTCACCACTCTCTGGGTAAAGAAATTCCTCCTCATTTCAGCCCTAAATGGCTTACCCCTTATCCTTAGACTATGACCCCTGGTTCTGGACTCCCCGGCCATCAGAAACATCCTTCCTGCATCTAGTCTGTCCAGACCTGACAGAATTTTATAGGTTTCGATGAGATCCCCTCTCATTCTTCTAAACTCCAGTGAGTATAAGCCTAATCGACACAATCTCTCCTCATACGTCATTCCTGCCATCCCAGGTATCAGCCTGGTGAATCTTCGCTGCACTCCTTCCATGGCAAGAACGTCCTTCCTCAGGTAAGGCGACCAAAACTGCACACAATACTCAAGGTGCGGTCTCACCAAGGCCCTGTACAACTGTAGCAAGACATCCTTGTTCCTGTACTCGAACCCTCTTGCTACGAAGGCCAACATACCATTTGCCTTCTTAACCGCCTGCTGCACCTGCATGCTTACCTTCAGCGACTGGTGCACAAGAACACCCAGGTCTCTTTGCACTTCCCCTTCTCCCAATCTATTGCCATTCAAATAATAATCTGCCTTCCTGTTTTTGTCACCAAAGTGGATAACCTCACATTTATCCACATTATAGTGCATTTGCCATGTTTCTGCCCAGTCACCCAACCTGTCCAAATCGTACTGGAGTTTCACGACATCCTCCTCACAGCATACCCTCCCACCCAGCTTTGTGTCATCTGCAAATTTGGAGATATTACATCCAATTCCCTCGTCCAGATCATTAATATATATTGTGAACAGCTGGGGTCCTAGGACCGATCCTTGCGGTACCCCACTAGTCACTGCCTGCCACTCGGAAAACGACCCGTTTATTCCAACTCTTTGCTTTCTGTCCGCCAACCAGTTCTCTATCCAAGTCAATACTTTGCCCCCAATCCCATGTGCCTTAATTTTGCATGCTAATCTCTTATGCGGGACCTTATCGAAAGCCTTCTGAAAATCCAAATACACCATATCCACTGGTTCTCCCTCATCTATTTTACCAGTTACATCCTCAAAAAATTCCAGTAGATTAGCCAAGCATGATTTACCTTTTGTAAATCCATGTTGACTTTGTCCGATCCAGTCACTGCTTTCCAAGTGCTCTGCTATTACATCTTTTTAATGGACTCTAGCATTTTCCCCACTACCGATGTCAGGCTTACCGGTCTATAATTCCCCGCTTTCTCTCTACCACCTTTTTTGAATAGTGGGGTAACATTAGCTACCCTCCAACCCATGGGTACTGTTCCAGAGTCTATCGAGTTCTGGAAGATGACCAGCAATGCATCTACTATTTCTAGGGCCACTTCCTTAAGTACCCTGGGATGTAGATTCTCAGGCCCTGGGGATTTATCGGCCTTCAATCCCATCAATTTTCCTAACACCATTTCCCTACAAATACTGATTTCTTTCAGTTCTTCCCTCTCATTAGACCCTATGTTCCCCGACATCTCTGGGAGGTTATTTGTGTCCTCCTTTGTGAAGACAGAACCAAAATATGTATTTAGTTGGTCTGCCATTTCTTTGTTCCCCATTATAAATTCCCCTGATTCTGAGATAGTGGATGCGTTAGTTGTAATCTACCAAAATTCCCTGGATTCGGAGAGGTCCCAGCAGATTGGAAAACTGCAAATGTAACACCACTATTCAAAAAGGAGGGAGACAGAAAGCAGGAAACTATCGGCCAGTCAGTCTAACATCTGTCATTGGGAAAATGCTGGAATCCATGATTAAGGAGGTAATAGCAGGACATTTAGAAAATCGTAAAACAATCAAGCAGAGTCAACATGGTTTTATGAAAGGACAATTGTGTTTGACAAATTTGCTAGAGTTCTTTGAGGATGTAACAAATAGGGTGGATAAAGGAGAACCAGTAGATGTGGTGTATTTGGATTTCCAGAAGACAATCGATAAGGTGCCACCTAAAAGGTTACTGCACAAGATAAAAGCACACGGGGTTGGGGTAATATATTGGCATGGATAGAGGATTGGCTAACTAACAGAAAACAGAGAGTCGGGATAAATGGGTCATTTTCCGGTTGGCAACCAGTAACTAGTGGGGCGCCACAGGGATCAGTGCTGGGCCTCAACTATTTACAATCTATATTAATGACTTGGATGAAGGGACTGAGTGTACTGTAGCCAAATTTGCTGATGATGCAACGATAGGTGGGAAAGCAAGTTGTGAGGAGGACACAGAGTCTGCAGAGGGATACAGATAGGTTAAGTGAGTGGGCAAAAATTTGGCAGATGGAGTATAATGTGGGAAAATGTGAGGTTATCCACTTTGGAAGGAAGAATGAAAAAGCTAATGATTATTTAAATGGAGAGAGACTACAAAATGCTGCGGTACAGCGGGATCTGGGGGTCCTCGTACATGAAACACAAAGTGAGCATGTAGGTCCAGCAAGTAATTAGGAAGGCTCATGGAATGTTGGCCTTTATTGCAAGGGTATGGAGTATAAAAGTAGGGAAGTCCTGTTACAACTGTACAGGGCGCTGGTGAGACCACACCTGGAGTACTGCGTACAGTTTTGGTCTCCATATTTAAGGAAGGATATACTTACATTGGAGGCAGTTCAGAGAAGGTTCACGAGGTTGATTCCGGGGATGAAGGGGCTGACGTATGACAAAAGGTTGAGCAGGTTGGGCCTATACTCATTGGAGTTTAGAAGAATGAGAGGTGATCTTATTGCAACATGTAAGATTCTGAGGGTATTCTGCCCTTGCAGCGCGTTCCTATGCAGAGCTAGACAGGTAGCTAACAACTTGATATCTTCCCATAAAAATCACAAGGCTTGACATTTCTTGTAAACTTTACTGAAAGATTCTTATTGTGAAACTGAAATACAATACAGAAATGGAAGCACACATTAGTACACAAGCACATAACTGATATGCATACACAAATTTAGGTACGCCTGAGCAACACAGTACATTTGGCATGTAACTTACCAAAACACGTGGAAACACAGCTTACTGTGAATATACATTTAGCAAACTGAAAGGCATTCTCTTTAAATTAGCCCTGTACATAGTGCATCAAAATACAGCTGCAAGTTAACCAGCTAGACAGAGAGCGAGCACTTCACGGCTAGCTGTGTAAGTTTGCTTACAGAGAAAGGTTACAAACTAAACATTTTCTGCAAAATATAGTGTACACTAATCATCTATAACATTCTCAAGTACTTACAGACAAATAGTGTCCAAGGCTGGAGCGTGACAAGAATATAACTTCCCAGACCATGTGTGGCTGCAGGTCTGTGATATACAGTAGTTTACTTTACTGTGCTTCACTGCACTTTACTGTGCTTTACTGCACTTTACTGCGCTTTACTGCAGTTGCTAGGTACCAAATATCCACTAGGTGGCGGCACACAATGGAAATCGACCCAAATTACTCAAACCCCTGAATTAACTGGAAAACTAACATAAATTCCTAAAGAAAGGCAGCACACTCCCCGCTTGGTACAATTCCATTGTACCACTACAGATACAAAATAAAACCTGAAGAAAACGTCCTTTGGCTGCAAACATACTCAGAATCCTTTCTCTAGGTTTCTTCAGAAAGGAGGACTACGATCTCTGAGACTGGCCTCAGAAACACTTTGACAGTCCCCTCCTTGACAATCTTCACCTCCACCTTGCGGACCCTCTTGTCCCTGCTCGGCAGAGTTTTGACAACCAGTCCCACTGGCCATTCATTTCTGTGTGCTTGGCTGTCTTTCAGCAAGACAACATCTCCCACTTTGACATTTGGCTTGTCTTCTGTCCATTTCCTACGGCTCTGTAGGGTGGACAAATACTCTCCTCTCCATCTCTTCCAAAAAGTGTCTGCAAGACACTGGACTTGCTTCCACTGCTTCCCGTGCAGCTCAGCCATGTTGAAGTTTCCAGAGGGGGCTGAAATAGCACTCATCTTTTGAGTCAGGAGCATCGCTGGGGTGAGGACTGCAGGCATGTCTGGGTCGGTGGACACCGGCACCAGGGGTCTTGCATTCATGATCGCCATGACTTCAGCCATGAGAGTGCTCAAGACGTTGTGTGTGAGACGAGTAGGTCCCGTCCGAAGCAGCATACGCCTGGCAACACCGATGAGCCTCTCCCATGAACCACCCATGTGGGATGAATGCAGGGGGTTAAACACCCACGTGCATCCTTTCTTTTGGAGGTAGCTTCCTACCGCTGCATCGTCCGTGTGGATGTCCAACTCCTTACAGGCACCCACGAAGTTAGTCCCTCTGTCGGAGCGGAGAAGTTTGGCTGGACCACGG
The DNA here is from genome assembly GCF_052327205.1 of Somniosus microcephalus. Classification (NCBI taxonomy): domain Eukaryota; kingdom Metazoa; phylum Chordata; class Chondrichthyes; order Squaliformes; family Somniosidae; genus Somniosus; species Somniosus microcephalus. The sequence continues at coordinate 96,264,248 of NC_140990.1, read as the reverse complement.
ATTGAGAAAAACCTCCTCAGGGCACTGATGGTTAGGAAAGCTTTGTCATCCATGGGTAGTGTTGGTTTGTCATCATCCTTGGACCTTTCAAACACTGAGCATCCTAGGCTGTCTATGCTCACAGTGAGGCCTGCCTCTTCCTCACAGGCAGAGGAGGTTGACCGATGATGCTGCGTCATGCCATCGTAGTCTTCCTTTGCCTGGGTCCTGTTTGGGCATGGGCTGAGAAAGGATGTACCACCGTTGTGCAACACGTTTGCTTTATATACGTTGACATCCGCTGGTTTGTGGACTGTTCCCAGGCAAACTCCACCCACGAGGACCCACCCCAGGTCAAGCCGCTGCGCATAAGGAGCATTGTGGGGCCCGTTGATTTGCTCACGCACCTTGTGCACCCTTAAGATGTCTCTTCCCAAGAGCAGGAGGATTGGAGCATCCGGGTCCACAGCTGGAATCTTGTTGGCAACTGGCTGTAGGTGGGGCTGATGGCGTGCGACCTCTGGGGAAGGAATTTCCGTCCTATCATCTGGCATCATGTCACACTCAATTAAGGTGGGGAGGGGAAGCTGTAGTTTCCCATCCATGGACTCGATCATGAAGTTGCCAACTCTCCTACCCGTAGTCTCTGTTGTCCCTGAACAGGTTTTTAATGTGTACGGAGCTGCGCTGGCCTTGACTTCAAAGAGATTGAAGAATTCTGTCTTCGCTAGAGACTTGTTACTTTGCTCATCGAGCACTGCGTACATCTTGATTGCCTGTTGCCTCACAGCGCCAGGGACCCGGGTTCGAATCCGGCCTCGGGCGACTGTGTGGAGTTTGCACATTCTTCCCGTGTTTGCGTGGGTTTACTCCGGGTGCTCCGGTTTCCTCCCACAGTCCAAAGATGTGCAGGTTAGGTTGATTGGCTATGATAAATTGACCCTTAGTGTTAGGGGGATTAAATACGTGGGGTTACGGGGATAGGGTGGGGATATGTGTTGGTGTAGGGGTTACGGGGATCGGGTGGGATATGTGTCGGTGCAGGCTCGATGGGCCGAAATGGCCTCTATCTGCACTGTGGGGATTCTGTGATTCTGTGATTTGCCTTCTCCTTTCTCCCTGCAGGATATGCTTTAACCAAGCAGATTTTGGAGCATGAGCATGGGCTGCTTGCATTTCCACAAACCTCTGTACGCTTGGAGGTGACTGAAGAAGATGTGCTTTCGCTTTGCTCCCCGCTATCCTCTTTGTCAACCGCAGCACTCTCGGTGGTCGAAGGAGGAGGACCTGGATGCAGGGCTGCGATGTGTTTTTCACTGTTGCACTCGAAGCACTTGATTGTCGCCTTGCAGTCTTTTGCCATGTGCATAGTCGACCCACAACACCTGAAGCAGATGCGATTCTCTTGCAGGTATGATTTGCGCTCATCAATAGGCTTGCCTCTAAAGCTTCGACACTTTTTGAATGGGTGGGGCTTCTTGTGTATTGGACACTGACGATCTGGGTTATCCACTTTATTCCCAGCAGAACTGGATTGGTTGACTGAGGGTTCGGCTGGAACATCTGTTTTGTGCACGCTCACAGAGGCTTTGTTGCTGTACTTTGTGGGTTTCTCTGTTCTCGAAGGAGCGTAACTGCTGGAGGTGGAGAAAGTGAAACTTGGATCATTCCTCACCTTTGCCTGTTGTTGGACGAACCTGGAGAAGAGAGAGAAGGGGGGAAATGCCACTCCGTAGTCCTCCTTGTATTTGGATCCCTTAGCTATCCATTTCTCTTGAAGGTTGTAGGGGAGCTTTTCCACTATTGGGTTTACCCCACGAGCTGTATCCAAATACGAGAGGCCTGTCAGGTAACCTTCTCCTTTAGCACACTCCAGTTCGAGGAGAATGTCACCCAGTTCTCGAAGCTCGACATTATCTTTGTTGGTTAGCTTCGGAAAGTCCTCAATCTTCTTAAGCAGTGCGTGTTCAATGACTTCTGGTGTCCCATAACAGTCTTCGAGACGTTGCCAAACCAGGTTGAGGCCTGCTGTGGGATTGCGGACATGCGCTGAGCGAATTCTCCTCGCCTGTTCTGACGACTCAGCTCCGAGCCACTTTGTCATCAAATCTAGTTCTTCTCTGGCTGACAGATTCAAGTCCTTGGTGGTACTCAGGAAGGACGCCTTCCATGACCAATAATTTTCAGGACGGTCATCAAATTCTAGAAGGCCTGAACTTAACAATTCTCGGTGGATGAGGTACCTAGCGAGGTCTTGTGCGCCTTGTGGCTCGGGTGAGGACTGCTTGGCTGGATTGGCCGAGTGCTGTGGAGGCCTCTGCAGGTAAGTCTTACTTGTTTCTTCTCTTTTAAGCTCAGTGTCTCCGAAAACAGGCTGTTTGTTACTGTGGTGAGTAGCTGGTTCTGCATCGAGATACCTGGATGTTTCCTTGAAGAACAATTTGGAGTGTTGTTGGACATACTCACTTGTACGTTGCACTGGACTGAGGGGCTGTTCTCGAACATATGCTTCATGGCTGTGCTCCCCGCCTTCGTTCTCCTCACTTTCTTCATAAGCTGCAGCTTCAGCTTCAGCTTCAGCGGCAGCGGCAGCTCTCTGGCTTTGGAGAATGTGGAGACTGGCGTCGAGGTCAGCTCTCTGCTTCATCACACTAGCTTCTTTTTCAACGAAGGACAATTGAGCCTGGGCAGCTTTTGCCTTGGCATGTGCTTTGGCGGCTGCAGAAGCTGTCGATGACGATGGTCTGCTGGACCGCCGAGATGATCTAGAGGATGCTTTAGAGGACTGTGACTTGGCATCATTTGCTCGAAGAGGCTCATGCTTCTCGGTTGGCTGGTCGACGTCCTCTATGGTATATTGTCTTCCTGAGCGTAGACTCATGGTAGCTGAGTGGTATCTTCTTGTGCTTGAGCCCGCTGTGCTGTTGTCTTTTCACTTTTCTGCCCTTGCAGCGCGTTCCTATGCAGAGCTAGACAGGTAGCTAACAACTTGATATCTTCCCATAAAAATCACAAGGCTTGACTTTTCTTGTAAACTTTACTGAAAGATTCTTATTGTGAAACTGAAATACAATACAGAAATGGAAGCACACATTAGTATACAAGCACATAACTGATATGCATACACAAATTTAGGTACGCCTGAGCAACACAGTATATTTGGCATGTAAATTACCAAACATGTGGAAACACAGCTTACTGTGAATATACATTTAGCAAACTGAAAGGCATTCTCTTTAAATTAGCCCTGTACATAGTGCATCAAAATACAGCTACTAGTTAACCAGCTAGACAGAGAGCGAGCACTTCACGGCTAGCTGTGTAAGTTTGCTTACAGAGAAAGATTACAAACTAAACATTTTCTGCAAAATATAGTGTACATAAGAACATAAGAAATAGGAGCAGGAGTAGGCCAATCGGCCCCTCGAGCCTGCTCCGCCATTCAATAAGATCATGGCTGATCTGATCCTAACCGCCAATCCACTATCACTGAACCATCTCCTGAATCTAACAGAATTAGACACACAAAATAGGAGCAGGATCAGGCTACATGGCCCCTGGGCCCGCTCCGCTACCCACAGGGCCATGACCGATCCGAACCTAGACTCATGTCCAAATTCCTGCCCGTTCCCCATAACCCTTTATTCCCTTTACTTCTAGGAAACTGTCTATTTCTGTTTTAAATTTATGTAATGATGTAGCTTCTACAGCTTTTTGGGGCAGCATATTCCATGGACCTACCACCCTCTGAGTGAAGTAGTTCCTCCTCATTTCAGTTTTGAAAGAGCAGCCCCTTATTCTAAGACTATGCCCCCTAGTTCTAGTTTCACCCATCATCGGGAACATCCTCCCCGCATCCACCCGATCCAACCCCTTCACAATCTTATATGTTTCAATAAGATCGCCTCTCATTCTTCTGAACTCCAATGAGTAGAGTCCCAATCTACTCAACCTCTCCTCATATGTCCATCCCCTCATCCCCGGGATTAACCGAGTGAACCTTCTTTGTACTGACTCGAGAGCAAGTATGTCTTTTCTTAAGTATGGACACCAAAACTGTATGCAGTATTCCAGGTGCGGTCTCACCAATACCTTGTACAACTGAAGCAATACCTCCCTATTTTTATATTCTATCCCCCTAGCAATGAAAGCCAACATTCCATTGGCCTTCTTAATCACTTGCTGCACCTGCATACTAACCTTTTGAGTTTCGTGCACCAGGACCCCCAGATCCCTTTGTACTTCAGTACTTTCCAGTTTCTTGCCATTAAGATAATAACTTGCTCTACGATTTTTCCTGCCAAAGTGCATAACCTCACACTTTCCAGTATTGTATTCCATCTGCCAAATCTCTGCCCACTTACTTAGCCTGTCTATGTCCCCTTGCAGGTTTTTTATGTCCTCCTCACTCACTACTTTCCCTCCCATCTTAGTATCATCTGCAAACTTTGATATGTTACACTCGGTCCCCTCCTCCAAATCGTTAATATAGATTGTAAAGAGTTGGGGACCCAGCACTGACCCCTGTGGAACACCACTAGTTACTGATTGCCAGTCCGAGAATGAACCATTTATCCCAACTCTCTGCTTTCTGTTAGATAGCCAATCCTCTATCCATGCCAGAATATTACCCCCAATCCTGAGATTTTTTATCTTAAGCAATAATCTTTTGTGTGGCACCTTGTCAAATGCCTTTTGGAAGTCTAAATACACTACGTCCACTGGTTCCCCTTTATCCACCCTATATGTTACTTCCTCAAAGAACTCCAGCAAATTTGTCAAACATGACTTCCCCTTCATAAAACCATGCTGACTTTGTCCTATTAAATTATGATTATCCAAATGTCCTGTTACTGTCTCCTTAATAATGGACGCCAATATTTTACCTACCACAGATGTTAGGCTAACCGGTCTATAGTTTCCAGCCTTCTGTCTACTGCCCTTTTTAAATAAGGGCGTTACATTAGCAGTTTTCCAGTCTGCCGGGACCTTTGCTGATTCCAGGGAGTTTTGGAAAATTATTACCAATGCATCCACAATACACTAATCATCTATAACATTCTCAAGTACTTACAGACAAATAGTGTCCAAGGCTGGAGCGTGACAAGAATATAACTTCCCAGACCATGTGTGGCTGCAGGTCTGTGATATACAGTAGTTTACTGCACTTTACTGCGCTTTACTGCAGTTGCTAGGTACCAAATATCCACTAGGTGGCGGCACACAATGGAAATCGACCCAAATTACTCAAACCCCTGAATTAACTGGAAAACTAACATAAATTCCTAAAGAAAGGCAGCACAGAGGGGGTTTGACAGGGTGGATGCTGAGAGGATGTTTCCCCTAGTCGGGGTATCTAGAACTAGGGGGCATAGTTTCAGAATAAGGGGTCGTCCATTTAAGACGGAGATGAGGAGGAATTTCTTCTCTCAGAGGGTCGTGAATCTGTGGAATTCTCTACCCCAGAGAGCTGTGGAGGCGGAGTCACTGAATATATTCAAGGCGGAGATTGACAGACATTTGAACTACAGGGGAGTCAAGGGGTTTGGGGAGAGAGCGGGAAAGTGGAGTTGAGGCCAAGATTGGATCAGCCATGATCTTATTGAATGGCGGAGCAGGCTCGAGGGGCCAATTGGCCTACTCCAGCTCCTGTTTCTTAGGTTCTTAAGAACTTGCATTTATGCATGGGCTTTCACAACCTCAGGACGTCCCAAAGCACTTTACAGCCAATTAAATACTTTTTGAAGCTGAATCACTGTTGTACTGTAGGAAATGCCGCAGCCAATTTGTGCACAGCAAGCTCCCACAAACAGTAATGTGACAATGACCAGATCATCTACTTTTTTGCGATGTTGGTTAAGGGATAAATATTGGTCCCAGGACACTGTGGAGAACTCCCCTGCTCTTCTTCGAAATAGTGGCCGTGCGATCTTTTGTGTCCACCTGAAAGGGCAGACGGGGCCTCAGTTTAATGTCTCATCTGAAAGACAACACTTCCAACAGTGCAGCGTTCCCCTCAGTACTGACAACGGGGGCTTCGGCCCTGGATTATGGGGCTCAGATCTCGATTTGGGCTTGGACCCACCACCTCCTGATACCAGTAAATAATAATGAGGCACTACATCTAAATGAGTGACAGATTGGCAGAAACAGATAGAGGGACTAAGAAACAGAGAGGGAAAGAGCGAGACAGACAGAGAAAGAGACACAGACAGAGTGAGAGAGTTTTAGGTCTGGGTGCTGTGTCTCGGTGCAGTGTTCAATCGAGAGGCTGTGTCTGGGGTGCAGTGTTCAGTCTAGAGGCTGTGTCTGCGGAGCAGTGTTCAGTCTAGAGGCTGTGTCTGGGGAGCAGTGTTCAGTCTGGAGTCTGTGTCTGGGGAGCAGTGTTCAGTCTAGAGTCCGGGGAGCAGTGTTCAGTCTGGAGTCTGTGTCTGGGGAGCAGTGTTCAGTCTAGAGTCCGGGGAGCAGTGTTCAGTCTAGAGTCTGGGGAGCAGTGTTCAGTCTAGAGTCTGGGGAGCAGTGTTCAGTCTAGAGGCTGTGTCTGGGGAGCAGTGTTCAGTCTGGAGTCTGTGTCTGGGGAGCAGTGTTCAGTCTAGAGTCCGGGGAGCAGTGTTCAGTCTAGAGTCCGGGGAGCAGTGTTCAGTCTAGAGTCCGGGGAGCAGTGTTCAGTCTAGAGTCTGGGGAGCAGTGTTCAGTCTAGAGTCTGGGGAGCAGTGTTCAGTCTAGAGGCTGTGTCTGGGGAGCAGTGTTCAGTCTGGAGTCTGTGTCTGGGGAGCACTGTTCAGTCTAGAGTCCGGGGAGCAGTGTTCAGTCTAGAGTCCGGGGAGCAGTGTTCAGTCTAGAGTCCGGGGAGCAGTGTTCAGTCTAGAGTCCGGGGAGCAGTGTTCAGTCTAGAGTCCGGGGAGCAGTGTTCAGTCTGGAGTCTGTGTCTGGGGAGCAGTGTTCAGTCTAGAGTCCGGGGAGCAGTGTTCAGTCTAGAGGCTGTGCCTGGGGAGCAGTGTTCAGTCTAGAGTCCGGGGAGCAGTGTTCAGTCTAGAGTCTGTGTCTGGGGAGCAGTGTTCAGTCTAGACTCCGGGGAGCAGTGTTCAGTCTAGAGTCCGGGGAGCAGTGTTCAGTCTGGAGTCTGTGTCTGGGGAGCAGTGTTCAGTCTAGAGTCCGGGGAGCAGTGTTCAGTCTAGAGTCCGGGGAGCAGTGTTCAGTCTAGAGTCCGGGGAGCAGTGTTCAGTCTAGAGTCTGTGTCTGGGGAGCAGTGTTCAGTCTGGAGTCTGTGTCTGGGGAGCAGTGTTCAGTCTAGAGTCTGTGTCTGGGGAGCAGTGTTCAGTCTGGAGTCTGTGTCTGGGGAGCAGTGTTCAGTCTAGAGTCCGGGGAGCAGTGTTCAGTCTAGAGTCCGGGGAGCAGTGTTCAGTCTAGAGTCCGGGGAGCAGTGTTCAGTCTAGAGTCCGGGGAGCAGTGTTCAGTCTGGAGTCTGTGTCTGGGGAGCAGTGTTCAGTCTAGAGTCCGGGGAGCAGTGTTCAGTCCAGAGGCTGTGCCTGGGGAGCAGTGTTCAGTCTAGAGTCCGGGGAGCAGTGTTCAGTCTAGAGTCTGTGTCTGGGGAGCAGTGTTCAGTCTAGACTCCGGGGAGCAGTGTTCAGTCTAGAGTCCGGGGAGCAATGTTCAGTCTGGAGTCTGTGTCTGGGGAGCAGTGTTCAGTCTAGAGTCCGGGGAGCAGTGTTCAGTCTAGAGTCCGGGGAGCAGTGTTCAGTCTAGAGTCCGGGGAGCAGTGTTCAGTCTAGAGTCTGTGTCTGGGGAGCAGTGTTCAGTCTGGAGTCTGTGTCTGGGGAGCAGTGTTCAGTCTAGAGTCTGTGTCTGGGGAGCAGTGTTCAGTCTGGAGTCTGTGTCTGGGGAGCAGTGTTCAGTCTAGAGTCCGGGGAGCAGTGTTCAGTCTAGAGTCCGGGGAGCAGTGTTCAGTCTAGAGTCCGGGGAGCAGTGTTCAGTCTGGAGTCTGTGTCTGGGGAGCAGTGTTCAGTCTGGAGTCTGTGTCTGGGGAGCAGTGTTCAGTCTAGAGTCCGGGGAGCAGTGTTCAGTCTGGCGGCTGTGTCTGGGGAGCAGTGTTCAGTCTAGAGTCCGGGGAGCAGTGTTCAGTCTGGCGGCTGTGTCTGGGGAGCAGTGTTCAGTCTAGAGTCCGGGGAGCAGTGTTCAGTCTGGAGTCTGTGTCTGGGGAGCAGTGTTCAGTCTAGAGTCCGGGGAGCAGTGTTCAGTCTGGAGTCTGTGTCTGGGGAGCAGTGTTCAGTCTGGAGTCTGTGTCTGGGGAGCAGTGTTCAGTCCAGAGTCCGGGGAGCAGTGTTCAGTCTGGAGTCTGTGTCTGGGGAGCAGTGTTCAGTCTAGAGTCCGGGGAGCAGTGTTCAGTCTGTGCAGTTCCCCTCCCGGCCGCTGCGCCCGGAGCGGCGCTGTGACGGGCGCGCTCGGTGTTCATGAGCGGCCGGACCGCGCTGTTGACGCGGGCACGAGCACGACGCAAAGGAAGAGAATGGGTGAGAGAGAGTGTTATAACCCGGGGGGAGGGGTGAGAGAGTGTTATAACCCGGGGGGAGGGGTGAGAGAGTGTTATAATCCGGGGGGGAGGGGTGAGAGAGTGTTATAATCCGGGGGGAGGGGGGAGAGAGTGTTATAACCCGGGGGGAGGGGTGAGAGTGTGTTATAACCCGGGGGGGAGGGGTGAGAGAGTGTTATAACCCGGGGGGAGGGGTGAGAGAGTGTTATAACCCGGGGGGAGGGGTGAGAGAGTGTTATAACCCGGGGGAGGGGTGAGAGAGTGTTATAACCCGGGGGGAGGGAGTGTTATAACCCGGGGGGAGGGGGGAGTGAGCGTTATTACCCGGGGGAGGGGGGAGTGAGCGTTATAACCCGAGGGGAGGGGTGAGAGAGCGTTATAACCCGAGGGGAGGGGTGAGAGAGTGTTATAACCCGGGGGAGGGGTAAGAGAGTGTTATAACCCGGGGGGAGGGGGGAGAGTGTGTTATAACCCGGGGGAGGGAGTGTTATAACCCGGGGGGAGGGGTGAGTGAGTGTTATAACCCGGGGGGAGGGGTGAGTGAGTGTTATAACCCAGGGGGAGGGGTGAGAGAGTGTTATAACCCGGGGGGAGGGGTGAGAGAGTGTTATAACCCAGGGGGAGGGGTGAGAGAGTGTTATAACCCGGGGGGAGGGGTGAGTGAGTGTTATAACCCAGGGGGAGGGGTGAGAGAGTGTTATAACCCGGGGGGAGAGAGTGTTATAACCCGGGGAGAGGGGTGAGAGAGTGTTATAACCCGGGGGGGGAGAGTGTTATAACCCGGGGGGAGGGGGCAGAGAGTGTTATAACGCGGGGGGAGGGGTGAGAGAGTGTTATAACCCGGGGGGAGGGGTGAGTGAGTGTTATAACCCGGGGGGAGGGGTGAGTGAGTGTTATAACCCGGGGGGAGGGGTGAGAGAGTGTTATAACCCGGGGGGAGGGTTGAGAGAGTGTTATAACCCGGGGGGAGGGGGGAGAGAGTGTTATAACCCGGGGGGAGGGGGAGAGAGTGTTATAACCTGGGGGGAGGGGGGAGAGAGTGTTATAACCCGGGGGGAGGGTGGAGAGTGCGTTATAACCCGGGGGGAGGGGTGAGAGAGTGTTATAACCCGGGGGGAGGGGTGAGAGAGTGTTGTAACCCGGGGGGAGGGGTGAGAGAGTGTTATAACCCGGGGGGAGGGGGGAGAGAGTGTTATAACCCGGGGGGAGGGTGGAGAGAGTGTTATAACCCGGGGGAAGGGTGGCGTGAGTGTAATAACCCGAGGGGAGGGGTGAGAGAGTGTTATAACCCGGGGGGAGGGGTGAGAGTGCGTTATAACCCCGGGGGGGAGGGAGTGTTATAACCCCAGGGGGGAGGGAGTGTTATAACCCGGGGGGAGGGGGGTGAGTGAGTGTTGTAACCCGGGGGGAGGGGTGAGAGAGTGTTATAACTCGGGGGGAGGGGGGAGAGAGTGTTATAATCCGGGGGAGGGGTGAGAGAGTGTTATAACCCGGGGGGAGGGGGGAGAGAGTGTTACAACCCGGGGGGAGGGGTGAGAGAGTGTTATAACCCGGGGGGAGGGGGGAGAGAGTGTTATAACCCGGGGGGAGAGAGTGTTTTAACCCGGGGGGAGGGGTGAGAGAGTGTAATAACCCGGGGGGAGTGAGTGTTATAACCCGGGGGGAGGGGTGAGAGTGTGTTATAACCCGGGGGGAGCGTTGAGTGAGTGTTATAACCCGGGGGAGGGGGGAGAGAGTGTTATAACCCGGGGGGAGGGGGGAGAGAGTGTTATAACCCGGGGGGAGGGGTGAGTGAGTGTTATAACCCGGGGGGAGGGGGGAGTGAGTGTTATAACCCGGGGGGAGGGGGGAGAGTGTTATAACCCGGGGGGAGGGGTTAGAGAGTGTTATAACCCGGGGGGAGGGGTGAGAGAGTGTTATAACCCGGGGGGAGGGGTGAGAGAGTGTTATAACCCGGGGGGAGGGGTGAGAGAGTGTTATAACCCGGGGGGGAGGGGTGAGAGAGTGTTATAACCTGGGGGAGGGGTGAGAGAGTGTTATAACCCGGGGGGAGGGGTGAGAGAGTGTTATAACCCGGGGGGAGGGGGGAGTGAGTGTTATTACCCGGGGGGAGGGGGGAGAGAGTGTTATAACCCGGGGGGAGGGAGTGTTATAACCCGGGGGAGGGGTGAGACAGTGTTATAACCCGGGGGGAGTGAGTGTTATTACCCGGGGGGAGGGGGGAGAGAGTGTTATAACCTGGGGGGAGGGGGGAGAGAGTGTTATAACCCGGGGGGGAGGGGGGAGTGAGCGTTATAACCCGGGGGGAGTGAGCGTTATAACCCGAGGGGAGGGGTGAGAGAGTGTTATAACCCGGGGGAGGGGTGAGAGAGTGTTATAACCCGGGGGAGGGGTGAGAGAGTGTTATAACCCGGGGGGAGGGGTGAGTGAGTGTTATAACCCAGGGGGAGGGGTGAGAGTGAGAGAGTGTTATAACGAGGGGGGAGAGAGTGTTATAACCCGGGGGAGGGGGAGGTGAGTGTGAAAACCCGGGGGGAGGGGTGAGTGAGTGTTATAACCCGGGGGGAGGGGTGAGAGAGTGTTATAACCCGGGGGGAGGGGGGAGAGAGTGTTATAACCCGGGGGGAGGGGTGAGAGAGTGTTATAACCCGGGGGGAGAGAGTGTTTTAACCCGGGGGGAGGGGTGAGTGAGTGTTATAACCCGGGGGGAGGGGTGAGAGAGTGTTATAACCCGGGGGGAGGGGGGAGAGAGTGTTATAACCCGGGGGGAGGGGTGAGTGAGTGTTATAACCCGGGGGGAGGGGTGAGAGAGTGTAATAACCCGGGGGGGAGTGGTGAGTGAGTGTTATAACCCGGGGGGAGGGGTGAGTGAGTGTTATAACCCGGGGGGAGGGGTGAGTGAGTGTTATAACCCGGGGGGAGGGGTGAGAGAGTGTAATAACCCGGGGGGAGTGAGTGTTATAACCCGGGGGAGGGGTGAGAGAGTGTTATAACCTGGGGGGAGGGGTGAGAGTGTGTTTATAACCCGGGGGGAGCGGTGAGTGAGCGTGATAAGCCGGGGGGAGGGGGGAGAGAGTGTTATAACCCAGGGCGAGAGAGTGTTATAACCTGGGGGGAGGGGGGAGAGAGTGTTATAACCCGGGGGGAGTGAGTGTTATAACCCGGGGGAGGGGGGAGAGAGTGTTATAACCCGGGGGAGGGGGGAGTGAGTGTTATAACCCGGGGGGAGGGGGGAGTGAGTGTTATAACCCGGGGGAGAGTGTTATAACCCGGGGGAGGGGTGAGAGAGTGTTATAACCCGGGGGGAGGGGTGAGAGAGTGTTATAACCCGGGGGGAGGGGTGAGAGAGTGTTATAACCCGGGGGGAGGGGGGAGAGAGTGTTATAACCCGGGGGGAGGGGGGAGAGAGTGTTATAACCCGGGGGGAGGGAGTGTTATAACCCGGGGGGAGGGGGGAGAGAGTGTTATAACCCGGGGGGGAGAGAGTGTTATAACCCGGGGGAGGGGTGAGTGAGTGTTATAACCCGGGGGGAGGGGGTGAGTGAGTGTTATAACCCGGGGGGAGGGGGAGTGAGTGTTATAACCCGGGGGAGGGGGGAGTGAGTGTTATAACCCGGGGGGAGGGGGGAGTGAGTGTTATAACCCGGGGGGAGGGGTGAGAGAGTGTTATAACCCGGGGGGAGGGGGGAGTGAGTGTTATTACCCGGGGGGAGGTGGGAGAGAGTGTTATAACCCGGGGGGAGGGAGTGTTATAACCCGGGGAAGGGGTGAGAGAGTGTTATAACCCGGGGGGAGGGGGGAGTGAGTGTTATTACCCGGGGGGAGGGGGGAGAGAGTGTTATAACCCGGGGGGAGGGGAAGAGAGTGTTATAACCCGGGGGGAGGGGGGAGTGAGCGTTGTAACCCGGGGGGAGGGGGGAGTGAGCGTTATAACCCGGGGGGAGGGGGAAGAGAGTGTTATAACTCGGGGGGAGGGGGGAGAGAGTGTTATAACCCGGGGGAGGTGTGAGAGAGTGTTATAACTCGGGGGGAGGGGTGAGAGAGTGTTATAACCCGGGGGGAGGGGTGAGAGAGTGTTATAACCCGGGGGGGAGGGGTGAGAGAGTGTTATAACCCGGGGGAGGGGTGAGAGAGTGTTATAACCCGGGGGAGGGGTGAGAGAGCGTTATAACCCGGGGGGAGGGGTGAGAGACCGTTATAACCCGGGGGAGGGGTGAGAGAGCGTTATAACCCGGGGGAGGGGTGAGAGAGCGTTATAACCCGGGGGGAGGGGTGAGAGAGTGTTATAACCCGGGGGGAGGGGTGAGAGAGTGTTATAACCCGGGAGGAGGGGTGAGAGAGTGTTATAACCCGAGGGGGAGGGGGGAGTGAGTGTTATAACCCGGGGGGAGGGGGGATAGAGTGTTATAACCCGGGGGGGAGGGGTGAGAGAGTGTTATAACCGGAGGGGGAGGGGGGAGTGAGTGTAAAACCCGGGGGAGGGGTGAGAGAGTGTTATAACCCGGGGGGAGGGGTGAGAGAGTGTAAAAACCCGGGGGCAGGGGTGAGTGAGTGTTATTAACCGGGGGGAGGGGTGAGAGAGTGTTATAACCCGGGGGGAGGGGGAGAGAGTGTTATAACCCGGGGGGAGAGAGTGTTATAACCCGGGAGGAGGGTGAGTGAGTGTTATAACCCGAGGGGAGGGGTGAGAGTGTGTTATAACCCGGGGGGAGGGGTGAGAGATTGTTATAACCCGGGGGGAGTGAGTGTTATAACCCGGGGTGGGGGGTGAGAGTGTTATAACCCGGGGGGAGGGGGGAGTGAGTGTTATAACCCGGGGGGAGGGGGGAGAGAGTGTTATAACCTGGGGGAGGGGTGAGTGACTGTTATAACCCGGGGGGAGGGGTGAGAGAGTGTTATAACCCGGGGGAGGGGTGAGAGTGTGTTATAACCCGGGGGGAGGGGTGAGAGAGTGTTATAACCAGGGGGGAGGGGGGGAGGGGGGAGAGAGTGTTATAACCCGGGGGGAGTGAGTGTTATAACCCGGGGGGAGGGGTGAGAGCGTGTTAACCCGGGGGAGGGGTGAGAGAGTGTTATAACCCGGGGGGAGGGGTGAGAGAGTGTTATAACCCGGGGGGAGGGGTGAGAGAGTGTTATAACCCGGGGGGAGGGGTGAGAGAGTGTTATAACCAGGGGGGAGGGGGGAGTGAGTGTTATAACCCGGGGGGAGTGAGTGTTATAACCCGGGGGGAGGAGTGAGGGAGTGTTATAACCCGGGGGGAGAGAGTGTTATAACCCGGGGGAGTGAGTGTTATAACCCGGGGGGAGGGGTGAGAGAGTGTTATAACCCGGGGGGCGGGGTGAGAGAGTGTTATAACCCGGGGGGAGGGGTGAGTGAGTGTTATAACCCGGGGGGAGGGGTGAGAGAGTGTTATAACCCGGGGGAGGGGTGAGAGAGTGTTATAACCCGGGGGAGGGGGGAGAGAGTGTTATAACCCGGGGGGAGGGGGGAGTGAGTGTTATAACCCGGGGGGAGGGGGGAGTGAGTGTTATAACCCGGGGGGAGGGGTGAGAGAGTGTTATAACCCGGGGGAGGGGGGAGAGAGTGTTATAACCCGGGGGGAGTGAGTATTATAACCTGGGGGGCGGGGGGAGTGAGTGTTATAACCCGGGGGGAGGGGTGAGAGAGTGTTATAACCCGGGGGGAGGGGGGAGTGAGTATTATAACCTGGGGGGGGTGGGAGAGAGTGTTATAACCCGGGGGGAGGGGTGAGAGAGTGTTATAACCCGGGGGAGGGGCGAGAGAGTGTTATAACCCGGGGGAGGGGGGAGAGAGTGTTATAACCCGGGGGAGGGGTGAGAGAGTGTGATAACCCGAGGGGAGGGGTGAGAGAGTGTTATAACCCGGGGGCAGGGGTGAGTGAGTGTTATAACCCGGGGGAGGGGTGAGAGAGTGTTATAACCCGGGGGGAGGGGTGAGAGAGTGTTATAACCCGGGGGAGGGGCGAGAGAGTGTTATAGCCCGGGGGGAGGGGTGAGAGAGTGTGATAACCCGAGGGGAGGGGTGAGAGAGTGTTATAACCCGGGGGCAGGGGTGAGTGAGTGTTATAACCCGGGGGAGGGGCGAGAGAGTGTTATAACCCGGGGGGAGGGGTGAGAGAGTGTTATAACCCGGGGGGAGGGGTGAGAGAGTGTTATAACCCGGGGGGAGGGGGGAGAGAGTGTTATAACCCAGGGGGAGGGGTGAGAGAGTGTTATAACCCGGGGGGGGAGAGTGTTATAACCCGGGGGGAGGGGGCAGAGAGTGTTATAACCCGGGGGGAGGGGTGAGTGAGTGTTATAACCCGAGGGGGAGAGAGTGTTATAACCCGGGGGGAGGGTGAGTGAGTGTTATAACCCGGGGGGAGGGTGAGAGAGTGTTATAACCTGGGGGAGGGGGGAGAGAGTGTTATAACCCGGGGGGAGGGGGGAGAGAGTGTTATAACCCGGGGGGAGGGGGGAGAGAGTGTTATAACCCGGGGGGAGGGGGGAGTGAGTGTTATAACCCGGGGGGAGGGGGGAGAGAGTGTTATAACCCGGGGGGAGGGGGGAGAGAGTGTTATAACCTGGGGGGAGGGGGGAGAGAGTGTTATAACCCGGGGAGAGTGAGTGTTATAACCCGGGGGGAGGGGGGAGAGAGTGTTATAACCCGGGTGGAGGGGGGAGAGAGTGTTATAACCCGGGGGAGGGGGGAGAGAGTGTTATAACCCGGGGGAGGGGTGAGAGAGTGTTATAACCCGGGGGGAGGGGTGAGAGAGTGTTATAACCCGAGGGGGAGGGGGGAGTGAGTGTTATAACCCGGGGGGAGGGGTGAGAGAGTGTTATAACCCGGGGGAAGGGGTGAGAGAGTGTTATAACCCGAGGGGGAGGGGGGAGTGAGTGTTATAACCCGGGGGGAGGGGTGAGAGAGTGTTATAACCGGGGGGGAGGGGTGAGAGAGTGTTATAACCCGGGGGGAGGGGGGTGAGTGAGTGTTATAACCCGGGGGAGGGGGGAGTGAGTGCTATAACCCGGGGGAGGGGGGAGAGAGTGTTATAACCTGGGGGGAGGGGTGAGTGACTGTTATAACCCGGGGGGAGGGGTGAGAGAGTGTTATAACCCGGGGGAGGGTGAGAGTGTGTTATAACCCGGGGGGAGGGGTGAGAGAGTGTTATCACCCGGGGGGAGGGGGGAGAGAGTGTTATAACCCGGGGGGGGAGGGGTGAGAGAGTGTTATAACCCGGGGAGAGGGGTGAGAGAGTGTTATAACCCGGGGGGAGGGGGGAGAGAGTGTTATAACCCGGGGGGAGTGAGTGTTATAAGCCGGGGGGAGGGGTGAGAGAGTGTTATAACCTGGGGGAGGGATGAGTGAGTGTTATAACCCGGGGGGAGGGGTGAGTGAGTGTTATAACCCGGGGGGAGGGGTGAGAGAGTGTTATAACCCGGGGGGAGGGGTGAGAGAGTGTTATAACCCGGGGGAGGGGTGAGAGCGTGTTATAACCCGGGGGGAGGGGTGAGAGAGTGTTATAACCCGGGGGGAGGGGTGAGAGAGTGTTATAACCTGGGGGGAGTGGGGATAGAGTGTTATAACCCGGGGGGAGGGGTGAGAGAGTGATATAACCCGGGGGAGGGGTGAGAGAGTGTTATAACCCGGGGGGAGGGGGCAGAGAGTGTTATAACCCGGGGGGAGGGGTGAGAGAGTGTTATAACCAGGGGGGAGGGGGGAGTGAGTGTTATAACCCGGGGGAGTGAGTGTTATAACCCGGGGGAGGAGTGAGGGAGTGTTATAACCCGGGGGGAGAGAGTGTTATAACCCGGGGGGAGTGAGTGTTATAACCCGGGGGGAGGGGTGAGAGAGTGTTATAACCCGGGGGGCGGGGTGAGAGAGTGTTATAACCCGGGGGGAGGGGTGAGTGAGTGTTATAACCCGGGGGGAGGGGTGAGAGAGTGTTATAACCCGGGGGAGGGGTGAGAGAGTGTTATAACCCGGGGGAGGGGGGAGAGAGTGTTATAACCCGGGGGGAGGGGTGAGTGAGTGTTATAACCCGGGGGGAGGGGGGAGTGAGTGTTATAACCCGGGGGGAGGGGTGAGAGAGTGTTATAACCCGGGGGAGGGGGGAGAGAGTGTTATAACCCGGAGGGGG
>NC_140990.1:96114835-96247098 GCF_052327205.1 Somniosus microcephalus | reverse complement strand
GGGGGGGGAGAGAGTGTTATAACCCGGGGGGAGGGGTCGAGAGAGTGTTATAACTCGGGGGAGGGGTGAGAGAGTGTTATAACCCGGGGGGAGGGAGTGTATAACCCGGGGGAGGGGTGAGAGAGTGTTATAACCCGGGGGGAGGGGGGAGTGAGTGTTATAACCCGGGGGGAGGGGGGAGAGAGTGTTATAACCCGGGGGAGGGGGGAGAGAGTGTTATAACCCGGGGGGAGGGGGGAGAGAGTGTTATAACCCGGGGGGAGGGTGAGTGAGTGTTATAACCCGGGGGGAGGGGTGAGAGAGTGTTATAACCCGGGGGGAGGGGTGAGAGAGTGTTATAACCCGGGGGGAGGGGGGAGTGAGTGTTATTACCAGGGGGGGAGAGAGTGTTATAACCCGGGGGGAGGGGGGAGAGAGTGTTATAACCCGGGGGGGAGAGAGTGTTATAACCCGGGGGGAGGGGGGGAGGGAGTGTTATAACCCGGGGGGAGAGAGTGTTATAACCCGGGGGAGGGGTGAGAGAGTGTTATAACCCGGGGAAGGGTGAGAGAGTGTTATAACCTGGGGGGAGGGGTGAGTGAGTGTTATAACTCGGGGGGAGGGGTGAGAGAGTGTTATAACACGGGGGGAGGGGGTGAGAGAGTGTTATAACCCGGGGGAGGGGTGAGAGAGTGTTATAACCCGGGGGAGGGGTGAGAGAGCGTTATAACCCGGGGGGAGGGGGGAGAGAGTGTTATAACCGGGGGGAGGGGGGAGAGAGTGTTATAACCCGTGGGGAGGGGGGGAGAGAGTGTTATAACCCGGGGGGAGGGGTGAGAGAGTGTTATAACCCGGGGGGAGGGGTGAGAGAGTGTTATAACCCGGGGGGGGGGGGGGGAGAGAGTGTTATAACCCGGGGGGAGGGGTGAGAGAGTGTGATAACCCGGGGGGAGGGGTGAGTGAGTGTTATAACCCGGGGGGAGGGGTGAGAGAGTGTTGTAACCCGGGGGGAGGGGTGAGAGAGTGTTATAACCCGGGGGGAGGGGTGAGAGAGTGTTATAACCCGGGGGGAGAGAGTGTTATAACCCGGGGTGAGAGAGTGTTATAACCCGGGGGGGAGGGGTGAGAGAGTGTTATAACCCGGGGGGGAGGGTGAGAGAGTGTTATAACCCGGGGGGGAGGGGTGAGAGAGTGTTATAACCCGGGGGGAGGGAGTGTTATAACCCGGGGGAGGGGGGAGAGAGTGTTATAACCCGGGGGGAGGGGTGAGAGAGTGTTATAACCCGGGGGGAGGGGTGAGAGAGTGTTATAACCCGGGGGGAGGGGTGAGAGAGTGTTATAACCCGGGGGGGAGGGGTGAGAGAGTGTTATAACCCGGAGGGAGGGGTGAGAGAGTGTTATAACCCGGGGGGAGGGAGTGTTATAACTCGGGGGAGGGGTGAGAGAGTGTTATAACTCGGGGGAGGGGTGAGAGAGTGTTATAACCCGGGGGAGGGAGTGTAATAACCCGGGGGAGGGGTGAGAGAGTGTTATAACCCGGGGGGAGGGGGGGAGTGAGTGTTATTACCCGGGGGGAGGGGGGAGAGAGTGTTATAACCCGGGGGGAGGGGGGAGAGAGTGTTATAACCCGGGGGGAGGGGGGAGAGAGTGTTATAACCCGGGGGGAGGGGTGAGAGAGTGTTATAACCTGGGGGAGGGGTGAGAGAGTGTTATAACCCGGGGGAGTGAGTGTTATTACCAGGGGGGAGAGAGTGTTATAGACCCGGGGGGAGAGAGTGTTATAACCGGGGGGAGGGGTGAGAGAGTGTTATAACCCGGGGGGAGGGGGGAGAGAGTGTTATAACCCGGGGGGAGGGGTGAGTGAGTGTTATAACCCGGGGGGAGGGGTGAGTGAGTGTTATACCCGGGGGGAGGGGTGAGAGGTGTTATAACCCGGGGGAGTGGTGAGAGAGTGTTATAACCCGGGGGGAGGGGGGAGAGAGTGTTATAACCCGGGGGGAGGGGGGAGAGAGTGTTATAACCCGGGGGAGGGGGAGAGAGTGTTATACCCGGGGGGAGGGGGGAGAGAGTGTTATAACCCGGGGGGAGGGGTGAGAGAGTGTTATAACCCGGGGGGGGGGGAGAGTGTTATAACCCGGGGGGAGGGGGCAGAGAGTGTTACAACCCGGGGGGAGGGGTGAGAGAGTGTTATAACCCGGGGGGGAGGGGTGAGAGAGTGTTATAACCCGGGGGCAGGGGTGAGAGAGTGTTATAACCCGGGGGGGAGGGGTGAGAGAGTGTTATAACCCGGGGGGAGGGGTGAGAGAGTGTTATAACCCGGGGGGAGGGGAGTGTTATAACTCGGGGGAGGGGTGAGAGAGTGTTATAACCCGGGCGGAGGGAGTGTAATAACCCGGGGGAGGGGTGAGAGAGTGTTAGAACCCGGGGGGAGGGGGGAGTGAGTGTTATTACCTGGGGGAGGGGGGGAGAGAGTGTTGTAACCCGGGGGAGGGGGGAGAGAGTGTTATAACCCGGGGGGAGGGGGGAGAGAGTGTTATAACCCGGGGGGAGGGGTGAGAGAGTGTTATAACCCGGGGGGGAGGGGTGAGAGAGTGTTATAACCCGGGGGGGAGGGGTGAGAGAGTGTTATAACCCGGGGGGAGGGGTGAGAGAGTGTTATAACCCGGGGGGGGGGAGTGTTATAACTCGGGGGAGGGGTGAGAGAGTGTTATAACTCGGGGAGGGGTGAGAGAGTGTTATAACCCGGGGGGAGGGAGTGTAATAACCCGGGGGAGGGGTGAGAGAGTGTTATAAACCCGGGGGAGGGGGGAGTGAGTGTTATTACCCGGGGGGAGGGGGGAGAGAGTGTTATAACCGGGGGGAGGGGGGAGAGAGTGTTATAACCCGGGGGAGGGGGGAGAGAGTGTTATAACCCGGGGGGAGGGGTGAGTGAGTGTTATAACCCGGGGGGAGGGGTGAGAGAGTGTTATAACCCGGGGGGAGGGGTGAGAGAGTGTTATAACCCGGGGGGAGGGGGGAGTGAGTGTTATTACCAGGGGGGAGAGAGTGTTATAACCCGGGGGGAGGGGGGAGAGAGTGTTATAACCCGGGGGGAGAGAGTGTTATAACCCGGGGGAGGGGGGAGGGAGTGTTATAACCCGGGGGGAGAGAGTGTTATAACCCGGGGGAGGGGTGAGAGAGTGTTATAACCCGGGGGAAGGGGTGAGAGAGTGTTATAACCTGGGGGGAGGGGTGAGTGAGTGTTATAACTCGGGGGGGAGGGGTGAGAGAGTGTTATAACACGGGGGGGAGGGGTGAGAGAGTGTTATAACCCGGGGGGAGGGTGAGAGAGTGTTATAACCCGGGGGGAGGGGTGAGAGAGCGTTATAACCGGGGGGAGGGGGGAGAGAGTGTTATAACCCGGGGGGAGGGGGAGAGAGTGTTATAACCCGTGGGGAGGGGGGAGAGAGTGTTATAACCCGGGGGGAGGGGTGAGAGAGTGTTATAACCCGGGGGGAGGGGTGAGAGAGTGTTATAACCCGGGGGGGGGGGGGAGAGAGTGTTATAACCCGGGGGGAGGGGTGAGAGAGTGTGATAACCCGGGGGAGGGGTGAGTGAGTGTTATAACCCGGGGGGAGGGGTGAGAGAGTGTTGTAACCCGGGGGGGAGGGGTGAGAGAGTGTTATAACCCGGGGGGAGGGGTGAGAGAGTGTTATAACCCGGGGGGGAGAGAGTGTTATAACCCGGGGTGAGAGAGTGTTATAAACCCGGGGGAGGGGTGAGAGAGTGTTATAACCCGGGGGGAGGGGTGAGAGAGTGTTATAACCCGGGGGGGAGGGGTGAGAGAGTGTTATAACCCGGGGGGAGGGAGTGTTATAACCCGGGGGAGGGGGGAGAGAGTGTTATAACCCGGGGGGAGGGGTGAGAGAGTGTTATAACCCGGGGGGAGGGGTGAGAGAGTGTTATAACCCGGGGGGAGGGGTGAGAGAGTGTTATAACCCGGGGGGGAGGGGTGAGAGAGTGTTATAACCCGGAGGGAGGGGTGAGAGAGTGTTATAACCCGGGGGGAGGGAGTGTTATAACTCGGGGGAGGGGTGAGAGAGTGTTATAACTCGGGGGAGGGGTGAGAGAGTGTTATAACCCGGGGGGAGGGAGTGTAATAACCCGGGGGAGGGGGGTGAGAGAGTGTTATAACCCGGGGGGAGGGGGGAGTGAGTGTTATTACCCGGGGGGAGGGGGGAGAGAGTGTTATAACCCGGGGGGAGGGGGGAGAGAGTGTTATAACCCGGGGGGAGGGGGGAGAGAGTGTTATAACCCGGGGGGAGGGGTGAGAGAGTGTTATAACCTGGGGGAGGGGTGAGAGAGTGTTATAACCCGGGGGGAGTGAGTGTTATTACCAGGGGGAGAGAGTGTTATAACCCGGGGGGAGAGAGTGTTATAACCCGGGGGAGGGGTGAGAGAGTGTTATAACCCGGGGGGAGGGGGGAGAGAGTGTTATAACCCGGGGGGAGGGGTGAGTGAGTGTTATAACCCGGGGGGAGGGGTGAGTGAGTGTTATAACCCGGGGGGAGGGGTGAGAGAGTGTTATAACCCGGGGGAGTGGTGAGAGAGTGTTATAACCCGGGGGAGGGGGGAGAGAGTGTTATAACCCGGGGGAGGGGGGAGAGAGTGTTATAACCCGGGGGGAGGGGGAGAGAGGTGTTATAACCCGGGGGGAGGGGGGAGAGAGTGTTATAACCCGGGGGGAGGGGTGAGAGAGTGTTATAACCCGGGGGGGGGGGAGAGTGTTATAACCCGGGGGGAGGGGGCAGAGAGTGTTACAACCCGGGGGGAGGGGTGAGAGAGTGTTATAACCCGGGGGGGAGGGGTGAGAGAGTGTTATAACCCGGGGGCAGGGGTGAGAGAGTGTTATAACCGGGGGGGAGGGGTGAGAGAGTGTTATAACCCGGGGGGAGGGGTGGAGAGAGTGTTATAACCCGGGGGGAGGGAGTGTTATAACTCGGGGGAGGGGTGAGAGAGTGTTATAACCCGGGCGGAGGGAGTGTAATAACCCGGGGGAGGGGTGAGAGAGTGTTAGAACCCGGGGGGAGGGGGGAGTGAGTGTTATTACCTGGGGGGAGGGGGGAGAGAGTGTTGTAACCCGGGGGGAGGGGGGAGAGAGTGTTATAACCCGGGGGGAGGGGGGAGAGAGTGTTATAACCCGGGGGGAGGGGTGAGTGAGTGTTATAACCCGGGGGGAGGGGTGAGAGAGTGTTATAGCCCGGGGGGAGGGGTGAGAGAGTGTTATAACCCGGGGGGAGGGGGGAGTGAGTGTTATTACCCGGGGGGAGGGGGGAGAGAGTGTTATAACCCGGGGGGAGGGTGGAGAGAGTGTTATAACCGGGGGGAGGGGTGAGAGTGCGTTATAGCCCCGGGGGGAGGGGGGAGGGAGTGTTATAACCCGGGGGGAGGGGGTGAGTGAGTGTTATAACCCGGGGGAGGGGTGAGAGAGTGTTATAACCCGGGGGAAGGGGTGAGAGAGTGTTATAACCTGGGGGGAGGGGTGAGTGAGTGTTATAACTCGGGGGGAGGGGGGAGAGAGTGTTATAACGCGGGAGAGGGGTGAGAGAGTGTTATAACCCGGGGGAGGGGTGAGAGAGTGTTATAACCCGGGGGGAGGGGTGAGAGAGTGTTATAACTCGGGGGGAGGGGTGAGAGAGTGTTATAACCCGGGGGGAGGGGTGAGAGAGCGTTATAACCCGGGGGGAGGGGTGAGAGAGCGTTATAACCCGGGGGGAGGGGGAGAGAGTGTTATAACCCGGGGGAGGGGGGAGAGAGTGTTATAACCCGGGGGGAGGGGTGAGAGAGTGTTATAACCCGGGGGGAGGGGTGAGAGAGTGTTATACCCGGGGGGAGGGGGGAGAGAGTGTTATAACCCGGGGGGAGGGGTGAGAGAGTGTGATAACCCGGGGGGAGGGTGAGTGAGTGTTATAACCCGGGGGGAGGGGGGGAGAGAGTGTTACAACCCGGGGGGAGGGGGGAGTGAGTGTTATAACCCGGGGGGAGAGAGTGTTATAACCCGGGGTGAGAGAGTGTTATAACCGGGGGGAGGGGTGAGAGAGTGTTATAACCCGGGGGGAGGGGTGAGAGAGTGTTATAACCCGGGGGGAGGGGTGAGAGAGTGTTATAACCCGGGGGGGAGGGGTGAGAGAGTGTTATAACCCGGGGGGGAGGGGTGAGAGAGTGTTATAACCCGGGGGGAGGGGTGAGAGAGTGTTATAACCCGGGGGGAGGGGTGAGAGAGTGTTATAACCCGGGGGGGAGGGGTGAGAGAGTGCTTTAACCCGGGGGGAGGGGTGAGAGAGTGTTATAACCCGGGGGGGGGGAGTGTTATAACTCGGGGGAGGGGTGAGAGAGTGTTATAACTCGGGGGAGGGGTGAGAGAGTGTTATAACCCGGGGGGAGGGAGTGTAATAACCCGGGGGAGGGGTGAGAGAGTGTTATAACCCGGGGGGAGTGAGTGTTATTACCGGGGGGAGGGGGGAGAGAGTGTTATAACCCGGGGGGAGGGGGGAGAGAGTGTTATAACCCGGGGGGGAGGGGGGAGAGAGTGTTATAACCCGGGGGGAGGGGTGAGTGAGTGTTATAACCCGGGGGGAGGGGTGAGAGAGTGTTATAACCCGGGGGGAGGGGGTGTAGAGAGTGTTATAACCCGGGGGGAGTGAGTGTTATTACCAGGGGGGAGGAGAGTGTTATAACCGGGGGAGGGGGGAGAGAGTGTTATAACCCGGGGGGAGAGAGTGTTATAACCGGGGGGAGGGGGGAGGGAGTGTTATAACCGGGGGAGGGGGGAGAGAGTGTTATAACTCGGGGGGAGGGGGGAGAGAGTGTTATAACGCGGGAGAGGGGTGAGAGAGTGTTATAACCCGGGGGGAGGGGTGAGAGAGTGTTATAACCCGGGGGGAGGGGGTGAGAGAGGATATAACTCGGGGGGAGGGGTGAGAGAGTGTTATAACCCGGGGGGAGGGGTGAGAGAGCGTTATAACCCGGGGGGAGGGGTGAGAGAGCGTTATAACCCGGGGGGAGGGGGAGAGAGTGTTATAACCCGGGGGGATGGGGGAGAGAGTGTTATAACCCGGGGGGAGGGGGGAGAGAGTGTTATAACCCCGGGGGGAGGGGTGAGAGAGTGTTGTAACCCGGGGGGAGGGGTGAGAGAGTGTTATAACCCGGGGGGAGGGGTGAGAGAGTGTTATAACCCGGGGGGAGGGGTGAGAGAGTGTTATAACCCGGGGGGAGAGAGTGTTATAACCCGGGTGAGAGAGTGTTATAACCCGGGGGGAGGGGTGAGAGAGTGTTATAACCCGGGGGGGGAGGGGTGAGAGAGAGTTATAACCCGGGGGGAGGGAGTGTTATAACCCGGGGGAGGGGGAGAGAGTGTTATAACCCGGGGGAGGGGTGAGAGAGTGTTATAACCGGGGGGGGAGGGGTGAGAGAGTGTTATAACCCGGGGGGAGGGTGAGAGAGTGTTATAACCCGGGGGGGAGGGGGGAGAGAGTGTTATAACCGGGGGGGAGGGGTGAGAGAGTGTTATAACCCGGGGGGGGAGGGGTGAGAGAGTGTTATAACCCGGGGGGGAGGGGTGAGAGAGTGTTATAACCCGGGGGGGAGGGGTGAGAGAGTGTTATAACCGGGGGGAGGGTGAGAGAGTGTTATAACCCGGGGGGGGGGAGTGTTATAACTCGGGGGAGGGGTGAGAGAGTGTTATAACTCGGGGGAGGGGTGAGAGAGTGTTATAACCCGGGGGAGGGAGTGTAATAACCCGGGGGAGGGGTGAGAGAGTGTTATAACCCGGGGGGAGGGGGGAGTGAGTGTTATTACCCGGGGGGAGGGGGGAGAGAGTGTTATAACCCGGGGGAGGGGGGAGAGAGTGTTATAACCCGGGGGGAGGGGGGAGAGAGTGTTATAACCCGGGGGGAGGGGTGAGTGAGTGTTATAACCCGGGGGAGGGGTGAGAGAGTGTTATAACCCGGGGGGAGGGGTGAGAGAGTGTTATAACCGGGGGAGGGGGGAGTGAGTGTTATTACCAGGGGGGAGAGAGTGTTATAACCCGGGGGGAGGGGGGAGAGAGTGTTATAACCCGGGGGGAGAGAGTGTTATAACCCGGGGGGAGGGGGGAGGGAGTGTTATAACCCGGGGGGAGAGAGTGTTATAACCCGGGGAGGGGTGAGAGAGTGTTATAACCCGGGGAAGGGGTGAGAGAGTGTTATAACCTGGGGGGAGGGGTGAGTGAGTGTTATAACTCGGGGGGGAGGGGTGAGAGAGTGTTATAACACGGGGGGAGGGTGAGAGAGTGTTATAACCCGGGGGGAGGGGTGAGAGAGTGTTATAACCGGGGGGAGGGGTGAGAGAGCGTTATAACCGGGGGGAGGGGGGAGAGAGTGTTATAACCCGGGGGGAGGGGGGAGAGAGTGTTATAACCCGTGGGGAGGGGGGAGAGAGGTGTTATAACCCGGGGGGAGGGGTGAGAGAGTGTTATAACCCGGGGGGAGGGGTGAGAGAGTGTTATAACCCGGGGGGGGGGGGGGAGAGAGTGTTATAACCCGGGGGGAGGGGTGAGAGAGTGTGATAACCCGGGGGGAGGGGTGAGTGAGTGTTATAACCCGGGGGGAGGGGTGAGAGAGTGTTGTAACCCGGGGGGAGGGGTGAGAGAGTGTTATAACCCGGGGGGAGGGGTGAGAGAGTGTTATAACCCGGGGGAGAGAGTGTTATAACCCGGGGTGAGAGAGTGTTATAACCCGGGGGGAGGGGTGAGAGAGTGTTATAACCCGGGGGGAGGGGTGAGAGAGTGTTATAACCCGGGGGGGAGGGGTGAGAGAGTGTTATAAGCCCGGGGGGAGGGAGTGTTATAACCCGGGGGAGGGGGAGAGAGTGTTATAACCCGGGGGAGGGGTGAGAGAGTGTTATAACCCGGGGGGGAGGGGTGAGAGAGTGTTATAACCCGGGGGGAGGGGTGAGAGAGTGTTATAACCCGGGGGGAGGGGTGAGAGAGTGTTATAACCCGGAGGGAGGGGTGAGAGAGTGTTATAACCCGGGGGGAGGGAGTGTTATAACTCGGGGGAGGGGTGAGAGAGTGTTATAACTCGGGGGAGGGGTGAGAGAGTGTTATAACCCGGGGGAGGGAGTGTAATAACCCGGGGGAGGGGTGAGAGAGTGTTATAACCCGGGGGGAGGGGGGAGTGAGTGTTATTACCCGGGGGAGGGGGGAGAGAGTGTTATAACCCGGGGGGAGGGGGGAGAGAGTGTTATAACCCGGGGGGAGGGGGGAGAGAGTGTTATAACCCGGGGGAGGGGTGAGAGAGTGTTATAACCCGGGGGGAGGGGTGAGAGAGTGTTATAACCCGGGGGGAGTGGTGTTATTACCAGGGGGAGAGAGTGTTATAACCGGGGGGAGAGAGTGTTATAACCCGGGGGGAGGGGTGAGAGAGTGTTATAACCCGGGGGGAGGGGGGGAGAGAGTGTTATAACCCGGGGGGAGGGGTGAGTGAGTGTTATAACCCGGGGGGAGGGGTGAGTGAGTGTTATAACCCGGGGGGAGGGGTGAGAGAGTGTTATAACCCGGGGGGAGTGGTGAGAGAGTGTTATAACCCGGGGGGAGGGGGGAGAGAGTGTTATAACCCGGGGGGAGGGGGGAGAGAGTGTTATAACCCGGGGGGAG
Source organism: Somniosus microcephalus (assembly GCF_052327205.1). Classification (NCBI taxonomy): domain Eukaryota; kingdom Metazoa; phylum Chordata; class Chondrichthyes; order Squaliformes; family Somniosidae; genus Somniosus; species Somniosus microcephalus. The sequence goes on along the minus strand of NC_140990.1, from coordinate 96,237,446 downwards.
GGGGAGAGAGTGTTATAACCCGGGGGGAGGGGGGAGAGAGTGTTATAACCCGGGGGGAGGGGTGAGAGAGTGTTATAACCCGGGGGGGGGGAGAGTGTTATAACCCGGGGGGAGGGGCAGAGAGTGTTACAACCCGGGGGGAGGGGTGAGAGAGTGTTATAACCCGGGGGGGAGGGGTGAGAGAGTGTTATAACCCGGGGGGAGGGGTGAGAGAGTGTTATAACCCGGGGGGGAGGGGTGAGAGAGTGTTATAACCCGGGGGGAGGGGTGAGAGAGTGTTATAACCCGGGGGGAGGGAGTGTTATAACTCGGGGGAGGGGTGAGAGAGTGTTATAACCCGGGCGGAGGGAGTGTAATAACCCGGGGGAGGGGTGAGAGAGTGTTAGAACCCGGGGGGAGGGGGGAGTGAGTGTTATTACCTGGGGGGAGGGGGGAGAGAGTGTTGTAACCCGGGGGGAGGGGGGAGAGAGTGTTATAACCCGGGGGGAGGGGGGAGAGAGTGTTATAACCCGGGGGGAGGGGTGAGTGAGTGTTATAACCCGGGGGGAGGGGTGAGAGAGTGTTATAGCCCGGGGGGAGGGGTGAGAGAGTGTTATAACCCGGGGGGAGGGGGGAGTGAGTGTTATTACCCGGGGGGAGGGGGGAGAGAGTGTTATAACCCGGGGGGAGGGTGGAGAGAGTGTTATAACCCGGGGGGAGGGGTGAGAGTGCGTTATAGCCCCGGGGGGAGGGGGGAGGGAGTGTTATAACCCGGGGGGAGGGGGTGAGTGAGTGTTATAACCCGGGGGAGGGGTGAGAGAGTGTTATAACCCGGGGGAAGGGGTGAGAGAGTGTTATAACCTGGGGGGAGGGGTGAGTGAGTGTTATAACTCGGGGGGAGGGGGGAGAGAGTGTTATAACGCGGGAGAGGGGTGAGAGAGTGTTATAACCCGGGGGGAGGGGTGAGAGAGTGTTATAACCCGGGGGGAGGGGTGAGAGAGTGTTATAACTCGGGGGGAGGGGTGAGAGAGTGTTATAACCCGGGGGGAGGGGTGAGAGAGCGTTATAACCCGGGGGGAGGGGTGAGAGAGCGTTATAACCCGGGGGGAGGGGGGAGAGAGTGTTATAACCCGGGGGGAGGGGGGAGAGAGTGTTATAACCCGGGGGGAGGGGTGAGAGAGTGTTATAACCCGGGGGGAGGGGTGAGAGAGTGTTATAACCCGGGGGGAGGGGGGAGAGAGTGTTATAACCCGGGGGGAGGGGTGAGAGAGTGTGATAACCCGGGGGGAGGGGTGAGTGAGTGTTATAACCCGGGGGGAGGGGGGGAGAGAGTGTTACAACCCGGGGGGAGGGGGGAGTGAGTGTTATAACCCGGGGGGAGAGAGTGTTATAACCCGGGGTGAGAGAGTGTTATAACCCGGGGGGAGGGGTGAGAGAGTGTTATAACCCGGGGGGGAGGGGTGAGAGAGTGTTATAACCCGGGGGGGAGGGGTGAGAGAGTGTTATAACCCGGGGGGGAGGGGTGAGAGAGTGTTATAACCCGGGGGGGAGGGGTGAGAGAGTGTTATAACCCGGGGGGGAGGGGTGAGAGAGTGTTATAACCCGGGGGGGAGGGGTGAGAGAGTGTTATAACCCGGGGGGGAGGGGTGAGAGAGTGCTTTAACCCGGGGGGAGGGGTGAGAGAGTGTTATAACCCGGGGGGGGGGAGTGTTATAACTCGGGGGAGGGGTGAGAGAGTGTTATAACTCGGGGGAGGGGTGAGAGAGTGTTATAACCCGGGGGGAGGGAGTGTAATAACCCGGGGGAGGGGTGAGAGAGTGTTATAACCCGGGGGGAGTGAGTGTTATTACCCGGGGGGAGGGGGGAGAGAGTGTTATAACCCGGGGGGAGGGGGGAGAGAGTGTTATAACCCGGGGGGAGGGGGGAGAGAGTGTTATAACCCGGGGGGAGGGGTGAGTGAGTGTTATAACCCGGGGGGAGGGGTGAGAGAGTGTTATAACCCGGGGGGAGGGGTGAGAGAGTGTTATAACCCGGGGGGAGTGAGTGTTATTACCAGGGGGGAGAGAGTGTTATAACCCGGGGGGAGGGGGGAGAGAGTGTTATAACCCGGAGGGAGAGAGTGTTATAACCCGGGGGGAGGGGGGAGGGAGTGTTATAACCCGGGGGGAGGGGGGAGAGAGTGTTATAACCCGGGGGAGGGGTGAGAGAGTGTTATAACCCGGGGGAAGGGGTGAGAGAGTGTTATAACCTGGGGGGAGGGGTGAGTGAGTGTTATAACTCGGGGGGAGGGGTGAGAGAGTGTTATAACACGGGGGGAGGGGTGAGAGAGTGTTATAACCCGGGGGGAGGGGTGAGAGAGTGTTATAACCCGGGGGGAGGGGTGAGAGAGCGTTATAACCCGGGGGGAGGGGGGAGAGAGTGTTATAACCCGGGGGGAGGGGGGAGAGAGTGTTATAACCCGGGGGGAGGGGGGAGAGAGTGTTATAACCCGGGGGGAGGGTGAGAGAGTGTTATAACCCGGGGGGAGGGGTGAGAGAGTGTTATAACCCCGGGGGGGGTGGGGGAGAGAGTGTTATAACCCGGGGGGAGGGGTGAGAGAGTGTGATAACCCGGGGGGAGGGGTGAGTGAGTGTTATAACCCGGGGGGAGGGGTGAGAGAGTGTTGTAACCCGGGGGGAGGGGTGAGAGAGTGTTATAACCCGGGGGGAGGGGTGAGAGAGTGTTATAACCCGGGGGGAGAGAGTGTTATAACCCGGGGTGAGAGAGTGTTATAACCCGGGGGGAGGGGTGAGAGAGTGTTATAACCCGGGGGGGGAGGGGTGAGAGAGTGTTATAACCCGGGGGGGAGGGGTGAGAGAGTGTTATAACCCGGGGGGAGGGAGTGTTATAACCCGGGGGAGGGGGGAGAGAGTGTAAAACCCGGGGGGAGGGGTGAGAGAGTGTTATAACCCGGGGGGGAGGGGTGAGAGAGTGTTATAACCCGGGGGGAGGGGTGAGAGAGTGTTATAACCTGGGGGGGAGGGGTGAGAGAGTGATATAACCCGGGGGGGAGGGGTGAGAGAGTGTTATAACCCGGAGGGAGGGGTGAGAGAGTGTTATAACCCGGGGGGAGGGAGTGTTATAACTCGGGGGAGGGGTGAGAGAGTGTTATAACTCGGGGGAGGGGTGAGAGAGTGTTATAACCCGGGGGGAGGGAGTGTAATAACCCGGGGGAGGGGTGAGAGAGTGTTATAACCCGGGGGGAGGGGGGAGTGAGTGTTATTACCCGGGGGGAGGGGGGAGAGAGTGTTATAACCCGGGGGGAGGGGGGAGAGAGTGTTATAACCCGGGGGGAGGGGGGAGAGAGTGTTATAACCCGGGGGGAGGGGTGAGAGAGTGTTATAACCCGGGGGGAGGGGTGAGAGAGTGTTATAACCCGGGGGGAGTGAGTGTTATTACCAGGGGGGAGAGAGTGTTATAACCCGGGGGGAGGGGGGAGAGAGTGTTATAACCCGGGGGGAGGGGTGAGAGAGTGTTATAACCCGGGGGGAGGGGGGAGAGAGTGTTATAACCCGGGGGGAGGGGTGAGTGAGTGTTATAACCCGGGGGGAGGGGTGAGTGAGTGTTATAACCCGGGGGGAGGGGTGAGAGAGTGTTATAACCCGGGGGGAGTGGTGAGAGAGTGTTATAACCCGGGGGGAGGGGGGAGAGAGTGTTATAACCCGGGGGGAGGGGGGAGAGAGTGTTATAACCCGGGGGGAGGGGGAGAGAGTGTTATAACCCGGGGGGAGGGGGGAGAGAGTGTTATAACCCGGGGGGAGGGGTGAGAGAGTGTTATAACCCGGGGGGGGGAGAGTGTTATAACCCGGGGGGAGGGGGCAGAGAGTGTTACAACCCGGGGGGAGGGGTGAGAGAGTGTTATAACCCGGGGGGGAGGGGTGAGAGAGTGTTATAACCCGGGGGGGAGGGGTGAGAGAGTGTTATAACCCGGGGGGGAGGGGTGAGAGAGTGTTATAACCCGGGGGGAGGGGTGAGAGAGTGTTATAACCCGGGGGGAGGGAGTGTTATAACTCGGGGGAGGGGTGAGAGAGTGTTATAACCCGGGCGGAGGGAGTGTAATAACCCGGGGGAGGGGTGAGAGAGTGTCAGAACCCGGGGGGAGGGGGGAGTGAGTGTTATTACCTGGGGGGAGGGGGGAGAGAGTGTTGTAACCCGGGGGGAGGGGGGAGAGAGTGTTATAACCCGGGGGGAGGGGGGAGAGAGTGTTATAACCCGGGGGGAGGGGTGAGTGAGTGTTATAACCCGGGGGGAGGGGTGAGAGAGTGTTATAGCCCGGGGGGAGGGGTGAGAGAGTGTTATAACCCGGGGGGAGGGGGGAGTGAGTGTTATTACCCGGGGGGAGGGGGGAGAGAGTGTTATAACCCGGGGGGAGGGTGGAGAGAGTGTTATAACCCGGGGGGAGGGGTGAGAGTGCGTTATAGCCCCGGGGGGAGGGGGAGGGAGTGTTATAACCCGGGGGGAGGGGGTGAGTGAGTGTTATAACCCGGGGGAGGGGTGAGAGAGTGTTAAAACCCGGGGGAAGGGGTGAGAGAGTGTTATAACCTGGGGGGAGGGGTGAGTGAGTGTTATAACTCGGGGGGAGGGGGGAGAGAGTGTTATAACGCGGGAGAGGGGTGAGAGAGTGTTATAACCCGGGGGGAGGGGTGAGAGAGTGTTATAACCCGGGGGGAGGGGTGAGAGAGTGTTATAACTCGGGGGGAGGGGTGAGAGAGCGTTATAACCCGGGGGGAGGGGGGAGAGAGCGTTATAACCCGGGGGGAGGGGGGAGAGAGTGTTATAACCCGGGGGGAGGGGGGAGAGAGTGTTATAACCCGGGGGGAGGGGTGAGAGAGTGTTATAACCCGGGGGGAGGGGTGAGAGAGTGTTATAACCCGGGGGGAGGGGGGAGAGAGTGTTATAACCCGGGGGGAGGGGTGAGAGAGTGTGATAACCCGGGGGGAGGGGTGAGTGAGTGTTATAACCCGGGGGGAGGGGGGGAGAGAGTGTTACAACCCGGGGGGAGGGGGGAGTGAGTGTTATAACCCGGGGGGAGGGGGGAGAGAGTGTTATAACCCGGGGGAAGGGGTGAGAGAGTGTTATAACCTGGGGGGAGGGGGGAGTGAGTGTTATAACCCGGGGGGAGGGGTGAGAGAGTGTTATAACCCGGGGGGAGGGGTGAGAGAGTGTTATAACCTGGGGGGAGGGGTGAGAGTGCGTTTTCACCCCGGGGGGAGTGAGTGTTATAACCCGGGGGGAGGGGTGAGAGAGTGTTATAACCCGGGGGGAGGGTGAGAGAGTGTTATAACCCGGGGGGAGGGGTGCGTGAGTGTTATAACCCGGGGGGAGGGAGTGTTTTAACCCGGGGGAGGGGGGAGTGAGTGTTATTACCCGGGGGGACGGGGGAGAGAGTGTTATAACCCGGGGGGAGGGGGGAGAGAGTGTTATAACCCGGGGGAGGGGTGAGAGAGTGTTATAACCCGGGGGGAGGGGTGAGAGAGTGTTATAACCCGGGGGGAGGGGGGAGAGGGGAGAGTGTGTTATAACCCGGGGGGAGGGGTGAGTGCGTGTTATAACCCAGGGGGAGGGGGGAGAGAGTGTTATAACCCGGGGGGAGGGGTGAGAGAGTGTTATAACCCGGGGGAGGAGTGAGAGTGTGTTATAACCCTGGGGGGAGGGGTGAGAGAGTGTTATAACCCGGGGGGAGGGGGGAGAGAGTGTTATAACCCGGGGGGAGGGGAGAGAGAGTGTTATAACCCGGGGGGAGGGGGGAGAGAGTGTTATAACCAGGGGGGAGGGGTGAGTGAGTGTTATAACCCGGGGGGAGGGGGGAGAGAGCGTTATAACCCGGGGGGAGGGGTGAGAGAGTGTTATAACCCGGGGGGAGGGGGGAGTGAGTGTTATACCCCGGGGGGAGGGGGTGAGAGAGTGTTATAACCCGGGGGGAGGGGGTGAGTGAGTGTTATAAGCCGGGGGAGGGGTGAGAGAGTGTTTTCACCCGGGGGGAGGGGTGAGAGAGTGTTATAACCCAGGGGGAGGGGTGAGAGAGTGTTATAACCCGGGTGGAGGGGTGAGTGAGTGTTATAACCCGGGGGGAGGGGTGAGAGAGTGTTATAACCCGGGGGGAGGGGGGAGAGAGTGTTATAACCCGGGGGGAGGGGTGAGTGAGTGTTATAACCCGGGGGGAGGGGTGAGAGAGTGTTATAACCCGGGGGGAGGGGTGAGTGAGTGTTATAACCCGGGGGGAGGGGCGAGAGAGTGTTATAACCCGGGGGGAGGGGTGAGTGAGTGTTATAACCTGGGGGGAGGGGGGAGAGAGTGTGATAACCCGGGGGGAGGGGTGAGTGAGTGTTATAACCCGGGGGGAGGGGTGAGAGAGTGTTGTAACCCGGGGGGAGGGGTGAGAGAGTGTTATAACCCGGGGGGAGGGGGGAGAGAGTGTTATAACCCGGGAGGAGGGGTGAGTGAGTGTTATAACCCGGGGGGAGGGGGGAGAGAGTGTTGTAACCCGGGGGGAGGGGGGAGTGAGTGTTATAACCCGGGGGGAGGGGGGAGAGAGAGTGTTATAACCCGGGAGGAGGGGTGAGTGAGTGTTATAACCCGGGGGGAGGGGTGAGAGAGTGTTATAACCCAGGGGGAGGGGGGAGAGAGTGTTGTAACCCGGGGGGAGGGGGGAGTGAGTGTTATAACCCGGGGGAGGGGGGAGAGAGTGTTATAACCCGGGGGGAGGGGTGAGAGAGTGTTATAACCCGGGGGGAGGGGGGAGAGAGTGTTATAACCCGGGGGGAGGGGGGAGAGAGTGTTATAACCCGGGGGGAGGGGTGAGTGAGTGTTATAACCCGGGGGAGGGGGGAGAGAGTGTTATAACCCGGGGGGAGGGGTGAGTGAGTGTTTTAACCCGGGGGAGGGGGGAGAGAGTGTTTTAACCCGGGGGGAGGGGGTGAGTGAGTGTTATAACCCGGGGGGAGGGGGTGAGTGAGTGTTTTAACCCGGGGGAGGGGGGAGAGAGTGTTATAACCCGGGGGGAGGGGTGAGAGAGTGTTATAACCCGGGGGGAGGGGTGAGAGAGTGTTATAACCCGGGGGGAGGGGGTGAGTGAGTGTTATAACCCGGGGGGAGGGGTGAGAGAGTGTTATAACCCGGGGGGAGGGGTGAGAGAGTGTTATAACCCGGGGGGAGGGGTGAGTGAGTGTTATAACCCGGGGGGAGGGGTGAGAGAGTGTTATAACCCGGGGGGAGGGGTGAGAGAGTGTTATAACCCGGGGGGAGGGGTGAGAGAGTGTTATAACCCGGGGGGAGGGGGGGAGAGAGTGTTATAACCCGGGGGGAGGGGTGAGTGAGTGTTATAACCCGGGGGGAGGGGTGAGAGAGTGTTATAACCCGGGGGGAGGGGTGAGAGAGTGTTACAACCCGGGGGGAGGGGGGAGAGAGTGTTATAACCCGGGGGGAGGGGTGAGAGAGTGTTATAACCCGGGGGGAGGGGTGAGAGAGTGTTGTAACCCGGGGGGAGGGGGGAGAGAGTGTTATAACCCGGGGGAGGGGTGAGTGAGTGTTATAACCCGGGGGGAGGGGTGAGAGAGTGTTGTAACCCGGGGGGAGGGGTGAGAGAGTGTTATAACCCGGGGGGAGGGGTGAGAGAGTGTTATAACCCGGGGGGACGGGGGAGAGAGTGTTTTCACCCGGGGGGAGGGGGGAGTGAGTGTTATAACCCGGGGGGAGGGGTGAGAGAGTGTTGTAACCCGGGGGGAGGGGGGAGAGAGCGTTATAACCCGGGGGGAGGGGTGAGAGAGTGTTATAACCCGGGGGGGGAGGGGTGAGAGAGTGTTGTAACCCGGGGGAGGGGTGAGAGAGTGTTGTAACCCGGGGGAGGGGGGAGAGAGTGTTATAACCCGGGGGGAGGGGGGAGAGAGTGTTATAACCCGGGGGGAGGGGTGAGTGAGTGTTATAACCCGGGGGGAGGGGTGAGAGTGTGTTATAACCCCGGGGGGAGGGGTGAGAGAGTGTTATACCCCGGGGGGAGGGGTGAGAGAGTGTTATAACCCGGGGGGAGGGGGGGAGAGAGTGTTATAACCCGGGGGGAGGGGGGGAGAGAGTGTTATAACCCGGGGGGAGGGGGGAGAGAGTGTTATAACCCGGGGGGAGGGGTGAGTGAGTGTTATAACCCGGGGGGGAGGGGTGAGAGAGTGTTATAACCCGGGGGGAGGGGGGAGAGAGTGTTATAACCCGGGGGGAGGGGTGAGAGAGTGTTATAACCCGGGGGGAGGGGTGAGAGAGTGTTATAACCCGGGGGGAGGGGTGAGAGAGTGTTATAACCCGGGGGAGGGGTGAGAGAGTGTTATAACCCGGGGGGAGGGGTGAGAGAGTGTTATAACCCGGGGGGAGGGGTGAGTGAGTGTTATAACCCGGGGGGAGGTGTGAGTGAGTGTTATAACCCAGGGGGAGGGGGGAGAGAGTGTTATAACCCGGGGGGAGGGGTGAGTGAGTGTTATAACCCGGGGGGAGGGGTGAGTGAGTGTTATAACCCGGGGGGAGGGGGTGAGAGAGTGTTATAACCCGGGGGAGGGGTGAGTGAGTGTTGTAACCCGGGGGGAGGGGTGAGTGAGTGTTATAACCCAGGGGGAGGGGTGAGTGAGTGTTATAACCCGGGGGGACGGGGGAGAGAGTGTTATAACCCGGGGGGAGGGGTGAGTGAGTGTTATAATGCGGGGGGAGGGGTGAGTGAGTGTTATAACCCGGGGGGAGGGGTGAGAGAGTGTTATAACCCAGGGGGAGGGGTGAGTGAGTGTTATAACCCGGGGGGAGGGGTGAGTGAGTGTTATAACCCGGGGGGAGGGGTGAGTGAGTGTTATAACCCGGGGGGAGGGGGGGAGTGAGTGTTATAACCCGGGGGGAGGGGTGAGTGAGTGTTATAACCCGGGGGGAGGGGGTGAGTGAGTGTTATAACCCGGGGGGAGAGAGTGTTATAACCCGGGGGGAGGGGTGAGAGAGTGTTATAACCCGGGGGGAGGGGGTGAGTGAGTGTTATAACCTGGGGGGAGGGGTGAGTGAGTGTTATAACCCGGGGGGAGGGTGAGAGAGTGTTATAACCCGGGGGGAGGGGGGAGAGAGTGTTATAACCCGGGGGGAGGGGTGAGAGAGTGTTATAACCCGGGGGGAGGGGTGAGTGAGTGTTATAACCTGGGGGGAGGGGTGAGTGAGTGTTATAACCCGGGGGGAGGGGTGAGAGAGTGTTATAACCCGGGGGGATGGGGGAGAGTGTGTTATAACCCGGGGGGAGGGGTGAGTGAGTGTTATAACCCAGGGGGAGGGGGGAGAGAGTGTTATAACCCAGGGGGAGGGGGGAGAGAGTGTTATAACCCGGGGGGAGGGGGGAGAGAGTGTTATAACCCGGGGGGAGGGTGAGTGAGTGTTTATAACCCGGGGGGAGGGGTGAGTGAGTGTTATAACCCGGGGGGAGGGGTGAGAGAGTGTTATAACCCGGGGGGAGGGGTGAGAGTGTTATAACCCGGGGGGAGGGGGGAGTGAGTGTTATAACCCGGGGGGAGGGGGGGAGAGTGCGTTATAACCCGGGGGGAGGGGTGAGTGAGTGTTTTCACCCGGGGAGAGGGGTGAGTGAGTGTTATAACCCGGGGGGAGGGGTGAGTGAGTGTTATAACCCGGGGGGAGGGGTGAGTGAGTGTTATAACCCGGGGGGAGGGGTGAGTGAGTGTTATAACCCAGGGGGAGGGGAGAGAGAGTGTTATAACCCGGGGGGAGGGGTGAGTGAGTGTTCTAACCTGGGGGGAGGGGTGAGTGAGTGCTATAACCCGGGGGGAGGGGTGAGTGAGTGTTATAACCCGGGGGGAGGGGTGAGAGAGTGTTATAACCTGGGGGGAGGGGTGAGAGTGTTATAACCCAGGGGGGAGGGGGTGAGAGAGTGTTATAACCCGGGGGGAGGGGGGAGTGAGTGTTATAACCCGGGGGGAGGGGTGAGTGAGTGTTATGACCCGGGGGGAGGGGTGAGTGAGTGTTATAACCCGGGGGGAGAGAGTGTTATAACCCGGGGGGAGGGGTGAGAGAGTGTTATAACCTGGGGGGAGGGGTGAGTGAGTGTTTATAACCCGGGGGGAGAGAGTGTTATAACCCGGGGGGAGGGGTGAGAGAGTGTTATAACCTGGGGGGAGGGGTGAGTGAGTGTTATAACCCGGGGGGAGAGAGTGTTATAACCCGGGGGGAGGGGGGGAGAGAGTGTTATAACCCGGGGGGAGGGGGGGAGAGAGTGTTATACCTGGGGGGAGGGGTGAGTGAGTGTTATAACCTGGGGGGAGGGTTGAGTGAGTGTTATAACCCGGGGGGAGGGGTGAGAGAGTGTTTTCACCCGGGGGGAGGGGGGGAGAGAGAGTGTTATAACCCGGGGGGAGGGGTGAGAGAGTGTTATAACCCTGGGGAGGGGGGGAGAGAGTGTTATAACCCGGGGGGAGGGGTGAGAGAGTGTTATAACCCGGTGGGGAGGGGGGAGAGAGTGTTATAACCCGGGGGAGGGGTGAGAGAGTGTTATAACCCGGGGGGAGGGGTGAGAGTGTTATAACCCGGGGGGTGGGGGGAGGGGTGAGTGAGTGTTATAACCCGGGGGGAGGGGGGAGAGAGTGTTATAACCCGGGGGGAGGGGGTGAGTGAGTGTTATAACCCGGGGGGAGGGGGGGAGAGAGTGTTATAACCCGGGGGGAGGGGGGAGTGAGTGTTATAACCCAGGGGGAGGGGTGAGTGAGTGTTATAACCCGGGGGGAGAGAGTGTTATAACCCGGGGGAGGGGTGAGTGAGTGTTATAACCCGGGGGGAGAGAGTGTTATAACCCGGGGGGAGGGGTGAGTGAGTGTTATAACCCGGGGGGAGAGAGTGTTATAACCCGGGGGGAGGGGGGAGAGAGTGTTATAACCCGGGGTGAGGGGTGAGAGAGTGTTATAACCCGGGGGGAGGGGGGGAGAGAGTGTTATAACCCGGGGGGAGGGGGGAGTGAGTGTTATAACCCAGGGGGAGGGGTGAGTGAGTGTTATAACCCGGGGGGAGAGAGTGTTATAACCCGGGGGGAGGGGTGAGTGAGTGTTATAACCCGGGGGGAGAGAGTGTTATAACCCGGGGGGAGGGGTGAGTGAGTGTTATAACCCGGGGGAGAGAGAGTGTTATAACCCGGGGGGAGGGGGCAGAGAGTGTTATAACCCGGGGCGAGGGGTGAGAGAGTGTTATAACCCGGGGGGAGGGGATTGAGTATTACATGTGGTGCTCACTGGTCTAACATCTCTGTGTGTCTCTGTCTGTGTGTCTCTCTGTCGCGCTACGCGCCTCTCGCGCCTCTCTCTCTCTCTCTGCGCCCCTCTCTGTCTCTCTGCGCCCCTCTCTCTCTCCCTCTCTCTGATTCCCAGACCCCAGCCCGGGTCTGGAGATGCTGAAGATCTTCGTGCCGCCGATCCAGCTGATGGCACTCGCTGTGTGGTCCGTCATGGCCAAGCGTGACTTCATATGTTACAGCAGGGTGGTGGAGTTCCTGGAGGTGGTGAACGGACGCGTGCCAGATCTAGTGGCCTACCGGCACTTCGCCAAGCTGGTGCTGGGACTGAAAGCCAAGGTTAGAGCAGAGCGTGTGTCGGTCTGTTTGTCGTGGGTTGGCTCCGTCGGCCTGGGTGTGTGTGAGGTTAGAGGAAAACACTGAACACGTTGGTGTGATGTTACTCCCTCGGGTAATTTAACCGTATATGCTTATTTTAAATGTGCCAATATCTCCACTTTTGTGTGTTATTTGTGCCCCTCTCTTTCCCTGTCTGTCTGTCTCTCTTTTTCCCAGCTCTACCTCACTACCAACTTTCGTGCCCTCCCCACTGTCGCTGATTTGTCAGACTGCTTGTCCGACATCCAATCCTGGATGACCAGAAATTTCCTCCAACTAAATATTGGGAAGACTGAAGTCATTGTCTTCAGTGCCCACCACAAACTCTGTTCCCTAGCCGCTGACTCCACCCTACTCTCTGGCAACTGTCTGAGGCTGAATCACAGTGTTCGCAACCTTGGTGTTATATTTGACCCTGAAATGAGCTTCCGGCCACATATCCGCAGCATAACAAAGACCGCCTACTTCCACCTCCGTAACATCGCCCGTCTCCGCCCCTGCCTCAGCTCATCCGCTGCTGAAACCCTCATCCTTGCCTTTGTTACCTCTAGACTTGACTATTCCAACGCACTCCTGGCTGGCCTCCCACATTCTACCCTCCATACACCTGAGCTCATCCAAAACTCGGCTGCCTGTGTCCTAACTCGCACCAAGTCCCGTTCGCCCATCTCCCCTGTGCTCGCTGACCTACATTGGCTCTCGGTTAAGCAACGTCTCGATTTTAAAATTCTCATCCTTGTTTTCAAATCCCTCCGTGGCCTCGCCCCCCCCCCCCCCCCCCCACTAGCTCTGTAACCTCCTCCAGCCCAACAACCCCCCGATGGCATAGTGGTTAGCACTGTTGCCTCACAGCGCCAGGGACCCGGGTTCGAATCCGGCCTCGGGTGACTGTCTGTGTGGAGTTTGCACATTCTCCCCGTGTTTGCGTGGGTTTCCTCCGGGTGCTCCGGTTTCCTCCCACAGTCCAAAGATGTGCGGGTTAGGTTGATTGGCCATGATAAAAATTGGCCCTTAGTGTTAGGGGGGGATTAAATACGCGGGGTTACGGGGATAGGGCTTGGGTGGGATGGCTGTCGGTGTAGGGACCAGGTGCTAGGGTTTGGATGATCAGCCATGATCTCGTTGAATGGCGGAGCAGGCTCGAAGGGCCGAATGGCCTACTCCTGCTCCTATCTTCTATGTTTCTATGTTTCTCTGAGATCTCTGCGCTCCTCCAATTCTGGCCTCCTGCGCATCCCCGATTTTAATCGCTCCACCATTGGCAGCCGTGCCTTCAGCTGCCAAAGCCCTAAACTCTGGAATTCCCTCCCTAAACCTCTCCGCCTCTCTACATCTCTCTCCTGCTTTAAGACATTCCTTAAAACATACCTCTTTGACTGAGCTTTTGATCACTTGGCCTAATATCTCCTTCTGTGGCTCGGTATCAAGTTTTGTTTGATAATTGCTCCTGTGAAGCGCCTTGGGACGTTTTACTACATTGAAGGCGCTGTATAAATGCAAGTTCTTTTTGTACATCAAGGGAGAGTGAACTGTTGACGTTGGAGATGAGATAGGACTGGGGAAGGGGCTCGGCACTGAGGGCCGTGGGGGAGGGGCTCGGCACTGAGGGCCGTGGGGGAGGGGCTCGGTACTGAGGGCCGTGGGGGAGGGGCTCGGTACCGAGGGCACTGGGGAAGGGGCTCGGTACTGAGGGCCGTGGGGGAGGGGCTCGGTACTGAGGGCCGTGGGGGAGGGGCTCGGTACTGAGGGCCGTGGGGGAGGGGCTCGGTACTGAGGGCCGTGGGGGAGGGGCTCGGTACTGAGCGCCGTGGGGGACGGGCTCGGTACTGAGGGCAGTGGGGGAGGGGCTCGGTACTGAGGGCAGTGGGGGAGGGGCTCGGTACTGAGGGCCGTGGGGAAGGGGCTCGGTACTGAGGGCAGTGGGGGAGGGGCTCGGACTGAGGGCAGTGGGGGAGGGGCTCGGTACTGAGGGCCGTGGGGGAGGGGCTTGGTACTGAGGGCCGTGGGGGAGGGGCTCGGTACTGAGGGCAGTGGGGGAGGGGCTCGGTACTGAGGGATGCGGGGAGGGGCTCGGTACTGAGGGCAGTGGGGGAGGGGCTCGGTACTGAGGGCAGTGGGGGAGGGGCTCGGTGCTGAGAGCAGTGGGGGAGGGGCTCGGTACTGAGGGCAGTGGGGGAGGGGCTCGGTGCTGACGGATGCGGGGGAGGGGCTCGGTACTGAGGGCAGTGGGGGAGGGGCTCGGTACTGAGGGCATTGGGGGAGGGGCTCGGTACTGAGGGCAGTGGGGGAGGGGTTCGGTACTGAGGGCATTGGGGGAGGGGCTCGGTACTGAGGGCAGTGGGGGAGGGGCTCGGTGCTGACGGATGCGGGGGAGGGGCTCGGTACTGAGCAGTGGGGAAGGGGCTCGGTACTGAGGGCTGTGGGGGAGGGGCTCGGTACTGAGGGCCGTGGGGGAGGGGCTCGGTACTGAGGGCATTGGGGGAGGGGCTCGGTACTGAGGGCAGTGGGGGAGGGGCTCGGTGCTGACGGATGCGGGGGAGGGGCTCGGTACTGAGCAGTGGGGAAGGGGCTCGGTACTGAGGGCTGTGGGGGAGGGGCTCGGTACTGAGGGCCGTGGGGGAGGGGCTCGGTACTGAGGGCCGTGGGGGAGGGGCTCGGTACTGAGGGCAGTGGGGGAGGGGCTCGGTACTGAGGGCCGTGGGGGAGGGGCTCGGTACTGAGGGCCGTGGGGGAGGGGCTCGGTACTGAGGGCAGTGGGGGAGGGGCTCGGTACTGAGGGCAGTGGGGGAGGGGCTCGGTACTGAGGGCAGTGGGGGAGGGGCTCGGTACTGAGGGCAGTGGGGGAGGGGCTCGGTACTGAGGGCAGTGGGGGAGGGGCTCGGTGCTGAGGGCACCGGGGGAGGGGCTCGGTACTGAGGGCTGCGGGGGAGGGGCTCGGTACTGAGGGCAGTGGGGGAAGGGCTCGGTACTGAGCGCCGTGGGGGAGGGGCTCGGTACTGAGCGCCGTGGGGGAGGGGCTCGGTACTGAGCGCCGTGGGGGAGGGGCTCGGTACTGAGGGCAGTGGGGGAGAGGCTCGGTACTTAGGGCCGTGGGGGAGGGGCTCGGTACTGAGGGCTGTGGGGGTGGGGCTCGGTACTGAGGGCAGTGGGGAAGGGGCTCGGTACTGAGGGGAGTGGGGGAGGGGCTCGGTACTGAGGGCAGTGGGGGAGGGGCTCGGTGCTGACGGATGCGGGGGAGGGGCTCGGTACTGAGAGCAGTGGGGAAGGGGCTCGGTACTGAGGGCATTGGGGGAGGGGCTCGGTACTGAGGGCCGTGGGGGAGGGGCTGGGTGCTGTCGGATGCGGCGGAGGGGCTCGGTACTGAGGGCAGTGGGGGAGGGGCTCGGTACTGAGGGCAGTGGGGGAGGGGCTCGGTGCTGACGGATGCGGGGGAGGGGCTCGGTCCTGAGAGCAGTGGGGATGGGGCTCGGTACTGAGGGCAGTGGGGGAGGGCCTCGGTACTGAGGGCAGTGGGGGAGGGGGCTCGGTACTGAGGGCCGTGGGGGAGGGGCTCGGTACTGAGGGCCGTGGGGAAGGGGCTCGGTTCTGAGGGCAGTGGGGGAGGGGCTCGGTACTGAGGGCAGTGGGGGAGGGGCTCGGTCCTGACGGATGCGGGGGAGGGGCTTGGTACTGAGGGCAGTGGGGGAGGGGCTCGGTACTGAGGGCCGTGGGGAAGGGGCTCGGTACTGAGGGCAGTGGGGGAGGGGCTCGGTACTGAGGGCAGTGGGGGAGGGGCTCGGTGCTGACAGATGCGGGGGAGGGGCTCGGTACTGAGGGCAGTGGGGGAGGGGCTCGGTACTGAGGGCAGTGGGGGAGGGGCTCGGTACTGAGGGCCGTGGGGGAGGGGCTCGGTACTGAGGGCAGTGGGGGAGGGGCTCGGTACTGAGGGCAGTGGGGGAGGGGCTCGGTACTGAGGGCAGTGGGGGAGGGGCTCGGTACTGAGGGCCGTGGGGGAGGGGCTCGGTACTGAGGGCCGTGGGGGAGGGGCTCGGTACTGAGGGCAGTGGCGGAGGGGCTCGGTACTGAGGGCAGTGGGGGAGGGGCTCGGTACTGAGGGCCGTGGGGGAGGGGCTCGGTACTGAGGGCCGTGGGGGAGGGGCTCGGTACTGAGGGCAGTGGGGAAGGGGCTCGGTACTGAGGGCCGTGGGGGAGGGGCTCGGTACTGAGGGCCGTGCGGGAGGGGCTCGGTACTGAGGGCAGTGGGGGAGGGGCTCGGTGCTGACGGATGCGGCGGGAGGGGCTCGGTACTGGAATGACACTCTCACTCTCTCTCCCCCTTTGAAGATTATTCTGGAGATGTTCCTACAGGATTCTCCAACTGGTGACATCCAATCTACGTTGGACCATTTCTTCCCGGAGGGCGTTTCTGCTCACACGATGGCGGTGAGTCGTACGATGGCGTGCTTTCGTTGCGGTGCCGACTTCCTTTGCTCCTTCAATTTGTTTTTTAAAACCCATCGTCAATCCCCTGAACGACGTTGCGAGTCACACTGTTTATTTTCTCCTGAAGCAGTGACCGACTCCCGCTGGTGTAGAAATGGGTATTCCTCCCCGGGGGATGGCTGACCGGCGAGTGACCGGTGGGACGGACGTTCTGCACTCGCACTCTCTGTCGGTCTCGCCTCTGAGTCAGAAGGTCGTGGGTTCAAGTCCCCACTCCAGAGACTCGAGTCCCATAATCCTGGACCGACACTCCCGGTGCCAGTACTGAGGGAGCTCAGCACTGTTGGAGGTGCCGTCTTTCGGGTGAGACGTTAAAGTCGGTCCCCATCTGCCCTCTCGGGTGGATGTAAAAGATCCCACGGCCACTATTGGAGGAAGAGCAGGAGGGATTTCTCCCCGGTGTCCTGGGATCAATATTTAGCACTTAAAAGAACAGATGATCTGGTCGTTATCGCATTGCTGTTTGTGGGATCTTGCTGTGCTCTAATTGGCTACCGCGGTTTCCCACATTACAACAGTGACTGCGCTCCAAAAATAGCATTTCATCGGCGGCGGAGCGCTTTGGGACGTCCTGAGGTGGCGCAAGGCACTGTAGAAATGCAAGCCTCTTTCTTGATCTTCCACAGATGTCCCGAGACTCGCAGAAAGTCTGTCAGATCCGGCAGCAGTTTCGGGAGCTGGTGCTCCACCTTCTGATCGATCCTCATTTCCGGGCCTCCTTCCTGCAGGTAAAATAAATTGGGTGGCGTGGGCGGGGGTGGCGGAAATAATCGTTAGCGGGCCCGAACTTTGCGTGAGAAGAGATTGCTCCTCGATTTGATGTTGGATTTTGCCTCCGTCTATCCTTCCCTCCCTCCCTCCCTCAGCGTCAGACGTGGCTCAGACAGCAGCACTCACCTCTGAGTCAGAAGGGGGCGTAGGTTCAATTCCAGACTTGACTATTCCAGTGCTCTCCTGGCCGGCCTCCCATTTTCCACCCTCCGTCAATTTGAACTCATCCAAAACTCGGCTGCCCGTGTCTAAGTCGCAGTCGCACCAAGTCCTGTTCGCCCATCGCCCTGTGCTCACTGACCTACATTGGCTCCCGGTTAAGCAGCTCCTCGGTTTCAACATTCTCATCCTTGTTTTCAAATCCCTCCGTGGCCTATCTCATAGAAACAGAAAATTAGGAGCAGGAGTAGGCCATTCGGCCCTTCGAGCCTGCTCCGCCATTCAATATGATCGTGGCTGATCCTCTATCTCAATACCATATTCCTGCTCTCTCCCCATACCCCTTGATGCCTTTTGTGTCTAGAAATCTATCTATCTCCTTCTTAAATATATTCAGTGACTTGGCCTCCACAGCCTTCTGTGGTAGAGAATTCCACAGGTTCACCGCCCTCTGAGTGAAGAAATTTCTCCTCATCTCAGTCCTAAATGTCCTACCCCCGTATCGCGAGACTGTGACCCCTCGTTCTAGACCCCCCCCCCCCCCCAAGCCAGGGGAAACATCCTCCCTGCATCCAGTCTGTCTAGCCCGGTCAGAATTTTATACGTTTCAATGAGTTCCCCTCTCATTCTTCTAAACTCTAGTGAATTCAGGCCTAGTCGATCCAATCTCTCCTCATAGGAGGAGAGATTTGGTCTCCTCTCGCCCTCCAATTCTGGCCTCTTGTCCATCCCTGATTTTAATCACTCCACCATTAGCGGCCGTGCCTTCAGCTGCCTGGGCCTCAAGCTCTAGAATTCCCTCCCTAAACCTCTCCGCCTCTCGTATCCTCCTTTAAGACGCTCCTTGAATTTTACCTCTTTGACCAAGCTTTTGGTCACCTGTCCTAATATTTTCTTGTGTGGCTCAGTGTTAAATTTTGTTTGATAAAGCCTTGGGACATTTTACTACGTTAAAAGCGCTATATAAACACGTTGTTGAATCCCACTCCAGAGACTCGAGACCCGTAATCCAGGGCCGACACTCCCGGTGCCAGTACTGAGGGAGCGCTGCACTGTCGGAGGTGCCGTCTTTTGGGTGGACATAAAAGATCCCACGGCCACTATTGGAAGAAGAGCAGGGGGGGAGTTCTCCCCGGTGTCCCGGGGCCAATATTAATCCTTCAACCGACATCACTAAAACACAGATCATCTGGTCAGTATCACATGGCTGTGGGATTTTGCTGTGTGCAACTTGTTGCCGTGGTGTCTACATAACAACACTTCGATAAAGTACTTAATTGGCTGTAGAGCACTTTGGGATGTCCTGAGGCGATGTTGGGCGCTGTAGCAGGGCAAGGCTGGCGTGACGGGAGTGCTTTCTTTCACAGGAGGAGGTGCAGGAGCATTACGGCGAGGAATTTTTGGATGTGCTTCAGAAGCTGCTGTGGGAGTACCTGCAACGCCTGGAGGGGACCCTGCCCAGAGTGCGATTCGACCAGGTGTGTGGGCCACTCTGTGGGCAGGATACATGGGCATGGGGGAACCTGGTTAAGGACACGGGCTGGGGGTTATAGATGCTAAGCGTGCAGTGTGTGTTGGTGGCTGCTAGTGGTTGTATCCTGACCGTGGGTTAATTACGATGCTTATAGGGTGTGAGTCATAGACATAGCTGGTGGGTGCGGCTTATATGGATGGGTGCAAGCTTATATGGATGGGTGCAGGGGTCACGTGGCTGGGTGCGGGGGGTCACCTGTTACATAGATTGGGTATATATATGGAAGGTGACTTGAGTTATATATACACTGGGGGTGTGCGGTAGGGGGCTACAATATGTACTGAGCCCCCCCGCCGCCTCCCATGAGAGTCGTGTCTCTGCCATCCTGCATAGGACGCAGTGCCTGTCCTTTTGCCCCTCACGGCTGCCCTTTTACGCCTTCTCATTCTCTCCATCTTAGTTACGTGAAGCGGCCCAGGCTGCCGATCCCCGCCAAGAGCAGTTCCTGATCGGGTGCCTGAAGGAGCTGGATCCTCAGTCCCTGCAGTTACTGGGTCTGAATCTGGGGACGTCTCACCCCCAGGGCCAAGGTAGGTGCCCGGGAGGGACCTGGCATTGAACGTTCGATGTCTTCCGTACTCTGACTCCAATCTTAGATCTCAGCATATGTGCACTGAGTTTCAGGTCTTCCCGGTTCACGATCTGTGTCGCGCTGTTTTTTTTTTTTTTGTGTGCCAGAGTGAGCCCTTTAGTGCTGTGTGTTAACTTCTGCCTCCTCAACTGGCAGTCTCAACCGTGGCTCAGTGGGTCTCCCTTGGAAGGTCGCGGGTTCGAGTCCCCACTCCAGAGACTCGAGCCTCATAATCCAGGGCCGACACTCCCCGGTGCCAGGACTGAGGGAAGCGCTGCACTGTCGGAGATGCCGTCTTTCAGATGAGACGTTAAACTGAGGGCCCCGTCTGCCCTCTCTCGGGTGGATGTTAAACGTTCCCGTGGCCACTATTGGAAGAGGAGCAGGGGGAGCTCTCCCCGGTGTCCTGGGGCCCAATATTTATCAAGCAACGGACATAATTAAAAACAGTTGATCTGGTCATTTATCACATCGCTGCTTGTGGGGTCTTGCTGTGTGTAAATTGGCTGCTGCATTTCCTACATTACAACAGTGACTACACTTCACAAATAAAGTACCTCATTGGTTGTAAGGTGTTTTGGGACATCTTGAGGTCATGAAAGGCACTGTAGAAACACAAGTTCTTTCTTTTCAACTTGAGCATTGCCACAGGAGATTTACTAGTGTGTGTCTATTCTCTGTATTGTTTGTGTATTTGTGTTTACGTGTGTCCCTATATGAGTGCCATATATATGTTGTGACGAGCACTGTTGTCACACTTCAAATTGTCAGCTGACCTGCACCCTGAAATTTACAAGCAGTTGCAATTGCTCTCTGACTGACCTCAGCCGTGTGTAACGAAGGCCTGGATTTAGGGGGACATGGCGGGGGGAGGTGGGTTATCGTGGTTTGTGGGTGGGTGGGTAGTTTGGTTGGGGGGGGTGCTTAGGGGAGTGGGGGCGACACCGGGTGGACCATTATCGAGGGGGGATTGGGTGGGGGGGCAGTGGGGGGGGGGGTTTCTATGGCCATGTTGTCTCACTCCTGCTCCTTTTCTCCAAGTGGTCCTCGACTTTTCGTCAGAAGCGGAGACTGTCGGCAACTTCTGGGACGACGGGTGCCAGGCCTTCCCGATGGCCTGGAGAAGCCCCGGCCCGCGAGGAATTGCAGCAAGCCTGCGTGTGCCTGGACAGCCGCCTCGGGTGCAGGAAGGGCGAGGTGAGGGCTCGGGACGGGGCGCCACCCCTGCGGGCCCCATTTTGTTTGCCTCGGAGAAGTGGGCGACAAGCGGCCGGGAATCAGCGGACGGGGACCCGGAGCGGCGAAGCGGCCGACCTTCCCCCGACAGGGTGGAGACACGAAGCAGGAAGCGCCGCGGCGTCCTGGGCGGTAAGACGCCCGACCGCTCGCAGGCGCGCTCCGACCTGAGGGATGTGGAGCACCGGCACTTTCCGGTGGTCCTGGTTGAAGCACTGAGCGGCAGGCGGGAGGTTGAGGGGTCACCGGCGCGGGACAGCGCCCGCGGGAGAGACGGTCGGACGGCAGCAAGGAAGAGGTCGGCATCGGGTGCGAGGACGGCGTTGGGGAACGGCGATCTCCGCGAGGACTCCAGCTCCGACCTGGAGCTACCCTGCCCGTGGAAGCTGACGCGACTCGAGCGGAAGGTCAGGACCAGGGGTCACGGGCGCCAGGGCATCCCGGAACCAAGGCGCGGTGCCCGGTCGCCGTGGGAAAGAACGAGTCCGTCCGTCTCGCCATCTCATTGCTGGAGGCTGCGCCGCAGAACCAAGGAGAAAGAGTGAGTTTGGGGGGGCGGGGGGTCGTGACCTTTCACCTCTGTTCTATAGAAGGTTCGCAAGATTCATTTTTTTGAATCTGCCTTGTCGGTGCCGCACTGAGCAGGCTGGGATTGAGTTAGCTCTGCCCCTTCCCCCGCTTGCACGTAACCTCCCGTCAGAGTTCATCGCTGAGTCGTCCGATATAGTCCTCTTGTCCTGAACTCTGCCGTACATAGAGCGCCGTCGCGCGTTATTGGTGCCTGGGAGTTAGAGGGGGGAAAAGAGAAGCCTCTTGTATGAGCTTGAACGCGCTGAGCGCTCCGGAGCCGCGGGGTGAATCTGGCAGGCACTTTCAAATCGGCAAACTCCTCTGGCTGAGCAATTAAACTCTTGAGTGACCCTGGGCTGCATTTAATTCTGGCGATCAACCTCTCGGCTCAGAGGGTCGCGTCCCCACTTTGCAGCAGAGCCACACGAGGTGCATTACACAGTCTAACACTCCCGCCACAACAAGGTCAGGTCCTCTGACTTCCATCGGGCAACAGTGCAGGGGGATCTGACAATAGCTTATCAAAAGCGGCATGTTCAGCTCGCGCAGACACCACACGCCGTTACAGATACAAAACAATCTTCACATCGTCTGGTACTTCTGAGCCAGAAACCAACCAGCACATTGCAATCTGTGACGCTCTCTTTGCAGTCGGATGATGCACCTTTTACATCGAACTTACAGCACAGAAACAGGCCATTCAGCCCAACAAGTCTGTGCCAGCGGTGTTCAGGCTCCACACCAGCCTCCTCCCACCCCTCTTCATCTCATCCAATCAACATATCCTTCTATTCCTTTCTCCCTCGGGTGTTTATCTCGCTTCCCCTTAAATGCATCTGTGCTATTCGCCTCCTTGTGGTAGCGAGTTCCACATTCTCACCACTCTCTGGGAAACAAAGTTTCTCCTGAATTCCTTATTGGATTTATTAGTGACTATTTTATATTTATGGCCACTAGTGTTGGAGTCCTCTACAAGTGGAACTCTATTTTATATTTATGGCCACTAGTGTTGGAGTCCTCTACAAGTGGAACTCTATTTTATATTTATGGCCACTAGTGTTGGAGTCCTCTACAAGTGGAACTCTATCAGACCCCCCCCCTCAGCCTTCTCTTTTCTAGAGAATAGAGCCCCAGCCCGTTCAGACAATCCTGATGGTTACAACAGTTTTATTATTGTTAGCTGGGCTCCCGAGTTTAGTGAATGCCATTCTCTGCTCTAACTATTGTGTCCGCCCCCGAGCGCTTCCTCTGCTAAATATCTACAAGTTTACCCTGCTGATTTTCAAGTTGCTGAATTCGCTGGTTCAGTTTGTTAGGGCTTTAATTTCCCCTTCGCCGTGTGAGTTCACGTCCTTTGATAGTTGCGTGCTAAAGAGATAGCGGCCCGGGTTCCAGCTTCCACATGAGGCGCTGACACTCTCCCAGCCCTCGTCACCTCGCTCCGGGTTCGGCCCTCAACCACCGCCGCCCCCCCAGTGTGCCCATCACTCTCCTGCTGGCCTGGCCCGGCCTGGTACCCGAAGCCACACACAGTAAGCTGAGCAGCAGCCCGCGGGAGTGTTAGCATCGCGCGCCGAGGGGAGGCCGGTGCTTCGGACGCAGCCTCGATGTGGACACCAGGCGGGGGGCGCGGTTTATGGGTCCAGGGTTTCAGTGCCCGTGTCGCGAACAACGGTGGAAAATTGCCAACAGCAGCATTTTCGTCCCCTTCCGACTTTTTCCATTCTGGACACTTCCGCCGTCTGTCTTACAGCCTGTTGTACGTATTTATTTACTCATTCCGGTTTCCTCACCGGTGCAGGAATGCGGCAGAATTGGGATTGGCTTGTCCCGCCCGCAGGCGCCTGGACGTAGCAGGGCCGCGCGACAGGCTGCGGACCGAACACGAAGGTAACACACCAAGAAACACCCAAGCTCTCTTTAGGGGCTGGAATACTACAACAACAACAACTTGCATTTATATAACGTAGTAAAACGTCCCAAGGCACTTCACAGGAGCGTTATCGAAAACAGATTTGACACGGAGCCACATAAGGAGATGATAGGGCAGATGACCAAAAGTTTGGTCAGAGATAGGTTTTAAGGAGCGTCTTAAAGGAGGAGCGAGAGGTGGAGAGGTTGAGGGAGGGAATTCCCGAGCTTGGGGCCCAGGCAGCAGAAGGCACGGCCGCCAATGGTGGAGTGATTAAAATCAGGGGATGTGCAAGAGGGCAGAATTAGAGGAGCGCAGATATCTCGGTGGTGTGGGGTGGGGGGGGGGGGGGGGGGTTGTGGGGCTGAAGGAGATTACAGAGATAGGGAGGGGCGAGACCCTGGAGGGATTTGAAAACAAGAATGAGACTTTTGAAATCGAGGCGTTGCTTAACCGGGAGCCAGTGTCGGTCAGCGAGCACCGGGGAGATGGGACTTGGTGCGAGTTAGGACACAAGCAGCTGAGTTTTGGATGACCTCAAGTTTACGGAGGGGTGGAGTTATGCTTCAGTTTTACAGAGCTCTGGTCAGACCCCATCTGGTGAACTGTTCAGTTCTGGGCACTGATCCTCAGGAAGGATAGATTGGCCTTGGAGGGGGAGCAGCGCAGATTCACCAGAATGATCCCGGAGCTAAAGGGTTAAATTACAAGGACAGGTTTAATCGACTCGGTATTCCCTCGAGTGTAGAAGATTAAGGGGTGATCTAATGGAGGTGTTTAAGATGATGTAAAGGAGTAGGAAGCATTTCTTCACACAAAGGGTAGTGGAAACCTGGAAAACTCTTCCCCCAAAAAGCTGGTGAGGCTCGGGGTGGGGGGCAACTGAAAATTTCAAAACTGAGATTGATAGATTTTTGAAATAACAACAGAAAACGCTGGCAACACTCAGCAGGCCCAGGCAGCATCCGTGGAGAGAGAAACAGAGTTAACGTTTCAGGTCTGGGACCCTTCGTCAGAACGAGAAAAAGTTCGGGATGTAACAGGATGTAGCAAGTGCAGAGGCAGGGAGAGGGGTGGAGGAACTAAAGGGACGGTCTGTGCTAGGATTGAAGGCAGGAGAGGTTAAATGTTGCAAATGGGGATGGCAGAATCATCAACAGCTGCCGCCTGAAAAAATGGGGGCAGAGGTTATGGTTTCCTAAATTACTACGCTTCAAAAAAGAAGTGCTTGATTGGCTGTTAAGCGCTTTGGGATGTCCTGAGGTGGTGAAAGGTGCAGTATAAACACCAGTTCTTTCTTTAATCTTGCCCTTGTTTCTCTCTCTCTCTCGCTCAGCGATCTCCCTCCTGATCTCAGGGCCGAGACCACACAGCGCGGAGCCGATAGACGTCATCTCGGACTCTGAGGACGAGAGCCACGACCCACTGACCTTCGGCCTCGGCGGGAAGGTGAGCGACGGGTGCCGGGTTCAACCCCCCCCCCCCCCTTCCCGGCCCCAGGAATCGCTGGACTTTGAGACCCTGTCCCCCTTAGCGTTCCCTCCGGGGTCATGTTAATTTAAGGGGAGGGGTGGCTCCAGCCCCTTCCGGCTCCTGCACATCGCCGACCAGCTGGTATACAGCTCCCCCCTCGGATCAGGCTCCCCGTTCTGCAGCGTTCGAGCCCAAACCCACAGTGGCTGCATCCGTGTCAGCTGTACGTAGGCCTATCTTCGGTCTGAGCTGATCCCAGCGGGAGGTGGGGGGTGGCTACAATTGGCCTCAGTTCCCCTGGGTTAAGGTGGGGGGGCAGGGAGAAATCCGGATTCCTCTGGATCACTATCCAGTGACTGCAGCTGGGAGCCCCCATGTATGTGTATAAAGTGATGCCTACTGCGGTCGAATATGCCGCTAACAGTCACTGTCTGAGTTCGTTACCAAAAACAGCTTTTCTTCAATTCATTCTCGGGGATGTGGGCGTCGCTGGCAAGGCCCGTGGCATTTATTGCCCATCTCCTAGTTGCACCTTGAGAAGGTGGTGGTGAGCCGCCGCCTTGAACCGCTGCAGTCCCGTGTGGCGAAGGTGCTCCCACAGTGCTGTCGGTTTTGATGGGACGGAGTGCCTCGCTCGGCCACCTCCGAGGGGTGTGGAAGTTGCCGTCCAGTGACCCCCCCCCCCCCCACCACTGAGATGCTAATGGTAAGCGTTGACCAAGCTGTCTGATGACACAGGTTCACTGACCCTTGACCCCCGCTCTTCCTTTCCCAGGGGCCTCTGCAGCTGTACCATAGAACCAAGCACGACACCTTCATCCCGACCCTGGTCCAGCACCTCCGACCGCTCGCCATGCACCCCTGCTACGTAGCCCTGGAGAGGATGGCGGTGAGTTCTCCTGTATATAAAAAAGGGGGCTGTCGTACGGGAACAGCTCGAGTTACGAGGCGGGTTTTGAACGCAAGGGAGAGAGGGAAGAAGTTTCCTCCTATTATGTCCGTGTATAATTGAGACACGGACTGCAGGAGTTGATTATAACAAGTCTTTACTGAATGGAGACAACCTGGAAACTGAAACTACAGAAGCCTGCTAGGGCCTTTTATACAGGGGTGGTCACTGCCGGTACTGCAGTCTGAGACCAGTTATTCCCTTAAAGGTACATACACAACAATTCCTCCCCTTATGGTTAACCATTACATAACATTCATTTAACAACTAAATAATAACTAATTACAATTACGGTTGCTAGATACATTGGTTGAAGTTAAGCAATTATAAGTTCAGTCTTTGAGGAGGCTTCCTGATTCTGTCTGGATAACGCCTCTTTGGGATATCAGGTTCTTCTGGCAAGGTTGAGTCGGGATCAATGTCGTTGTTTGGTTCGTCTGCTTCCAATATCACCGATTCTGCGGTAGATGCAATTGGTACTTCGGTTTCATCGCCAGGTGTATCAGATCGTGGTGTGGAGTTGCCGTTTTCCAGTGACTCTAGAATCTGGTCAGCATGGCCTCTTACAATGCTCTCTCCAACGTCCACGGTATACATGAGAGGTCCTTGCCGTGTACAGATCGTTCCTGGCTGCCATTTCTCTGTGCGGTAGTCCCGGGCCAAAACTGGTTGACCTATCTTAAAACTCCTGGTCGGCCTTTCATTCATATTCTGAAACTGCCTGTTCTCCACATCTCTTCTGACGTTTGGCTTAACCAAATCCAAGCGGCATCATGGCTGGAGTTTGGTTGGTAACCGCATGTGTCGCATTCCGATAGGCAAACAAGAAGTTATCCACCTTGTGTTGTAGGGGTATATCTTCATTACACATTGCCTTGATAGCCTTCTTGAATGTTTGAACAAACCTCTCGGCCAATCCATTAGTGGCTGGATGATATGGGGCGGATGTGTAATGCTTAACACCATTGTTCTTTAAGAACCTCCGGAACTCTTCAGACACAAACTGTGGTCCATTGTCAGAGCAAATCTGTTCAGGCAGCCCATTCCTGGCGAATATGGTTCATAAGACTGTGATAGTTTTTTCTGTGGTGGTTGAGGACATTTTTATTACCTCTGGCCACTTTGAATGTGCATCCACCGCAATTAAAAACATCGAGTCCATAAAGGGACCAGCAAAATCAATGTGCACCCTTTGCCATGGAGATGAGGGCCACTCCCATGGATGTAGAGGGGCTTGTGGTGGGGCGTTTTGGACCTTCTGGCATCCTGTACAGCTCTTGGTCATCTCTTTGATTTCTCTATCGATTCCCGGCCACCACACAAACGCTCTGGCTAAGTTCTTCATTTTTACCCCTCCCAGATGACCCTCATGAAGCTCATTGAGCACTCTATCCTTCAATTTGGGTGGAATTACTACTCTGGATCCACACATCAAGGTTCCTCTGCACACTGACAGCTGTTCTCTTCTCGGCGAGAATGCTGGCAGCAGTGGTTCGCCATGTGCTGGCCATCCCTTCACCGTTAAATCATAGACCCAGGAAAGTGTCGGGTCATTTCGTGTTTCCTTTTCTATGTTTGCATTCGTCACAGGGAGACATTCGACTATAGTCGAGTGGAATAACTCCACTGGATCCACTGCCAGTTCTTCTTCCACCGTCGGCAACGGTAGGCACGACAATCCATCAGCATTCCCATGCTGTTTAGTTCCTTTGTACTCGGTCATATTGGTGTGCCCCTAGGAAAAGGGACCACCTCTGTAGCCGTTGTGCCGTCATTATCGGTACGCCCTTCTGAGGGTTGAAAATGGAGACGAGAGGTTGATGATCAGTTAGTAGAGTAAATTTCTGACCGTGCAGGTAGTGATTGAACTTCTTCACCCCCCACACCAGGCTGAGGGTCTCTCTGTCAATCTGGGCGTAGTTACGCTCGGCTGACGTTAACGAGCGTGACGCAAAAGCTATCGGCCTCTCTGAACCATCAAGGAATTTGTGACAGTACCGCCCCAACACCGTAGGGAGACGCATCACACGCCAGTCTTATCGATAGTGATGGGTTGTAGTGAGCCAATACTTCTCTTGAAGTGATTAGGTCCTTACTCTTCTGAAAGGCCCGCTTACATTCATCGCTCCATTTCCATGCTACTCCCGTTCGTAGTAGGGCGTTCAGTGGATGCAGAAATGTGGACAAATTCGGCAAAAACTTATGGTAGTAATTCACCAATCCGAGGAATGACCTCAGTTGCGACACATTTTCAGGCGCTGGAGCCTTAACTACCGCTTCAATTTTGTCAGGGGACTTATGCAACCCCTCTTCATGAATCACGTGGCCACAATACGATATCTGTTTCTTAAAAAACTTGCACTTAGGGCGATTGGCTCGTAGCCCATGTTCACGTAGTCTAGTGAGCACCTGCTCTAGGTTGGCAAGGTGTTCACCGTCATCTTCACCTGTCACTAGGATGTCGTCCAAGTAACACTGAGTCCCCAGAATCCCTTGCAGGACTTGTTCCATCGCTCTTTGCCATATCGCCGGAGCTGATGCTACTCCGAATACCAGTCGATTATACTGGTAAAGACCTTTGTGAGTGTTTATCGTGAGATACTTCCTAGAGGATTCTTCAACCTCCATCTGCAAATATGCTTGTGCTAGGTCAATTTTTGTAAAACGCTTCCCTCCAGATAGTGAGGCGAAGATATCTTCTATCCTTGGAAGAGGATATTGTACTGTGTGAAGGACTGGGTTCACCGTCACCTTGAAGTCCCCACAGATGCGAACCTTCCTTGGCTCCTCAGACTTATTGTTTACTGTTTTCTTCATGACAGGAACGATGGGTGTCGCCCACTCGCTCCAGTCTACCTTAGATAACACGCCTGCCTTCTCCAGATTCTCCAGCTCTGCCTCGACGGCTGGGCGAATTGCATATGGTACCGGTCTTGCTTTGAAAAACTTGGGAATTGCATTCTCCTCTATTTTTATCGAGGCGGTTACGCTTTTAAGAGTGCCCAGTTCTCGTTGAAATACCTCTTTGGCGTCAGCTAAGATTGTTGACAATCGTCCAGGAGTGACGTCGTCATCCTTTTTACCAGCCACCGTCAGTGCCTGAATGGAGTGCCAGTCTAAACTTATCTTTCTGATCCATTCACGTCCCAATAACGGTGGTCCACCATCTTGCAGAATGTAGAGATACAATTTCCGTATTTTCTTGCCGTTGTATTCGACAGGCACCCTTATTTTTCCTCTGGGGTATACTTTTTGCCCCGTATACGTCCTCAAGACAATGGATGTCTCTCTCAAGGGTATGTGTGAGAATAGCCACTCGTAGTCTCGTCGATTCATGACGGTTAGAGCTGATCCTGTATCCAATTCCATTTTGACTTGGGACCCTGCTATCGTGAGGGTGACCCAAATGGTTCGGTGATCCTCTTTTGCGATTACGTTGTGAAGTTTGAGACAGCTTAGTCTCTTGTTCCCGGATTCACTATCGCTCATCTGGTCTTCGGAACTACTGTCCGTCATCTTTTGTACTTTCCTGTACGGTTCCTTAGTAGCCTTTTTGTTGTCGTTGGTCTTCTTCCCAGACCTGCAAACTCGTGCAATGTGTCCCATCTTTCCGCATTGCCTGCATATTTTGTCCTTGGACCAGCAGTCCTTCTGGTCATGGTTTGTTCTGCCGCAGCAATAACATTTTGCAAATCCCCGCGTCATTTCGTGGGTGCCGTATTCCTGTGGCTTTTGTTGTATTTCCGTAGCTCCCCTTGCTGCTGCTTCGTACGATACTGCCACGCTGAAAAGCCTTATCTAGCGTCAGCTCTTTCTCTGAGAGTAACCTCTTCTGGGTTCCTTCACTCAGGAGTCCACAGACAAATTTGTCCCGTAAGGTATCTGCCAGTCCTGCTCTGAACTGGCAGTGCTTTGATAGCTTGCGTAGTTCCGTAAGGTAATCAGCATTGCTCTCATTTTTATGCTGATTTCTCCTGTGGAATTTAAATCTTTCTGCTATCAGCAGCGGTGTAGGATTTAGGTGTTCCTGTAGGATAGCAACAATTTCGTTAAAACTCTTCGCCTTCGGTTTGGCTGGAGTAATCCGGTCCCGCAATAGGCCGTACGTTCTTGCGCCCATTAAATTTAGCAATACCGATGCCTTTTTCTCATCGGCTATTTCATTTGCCTCGCAATATACCTCGACTCTTTCCACATACGTGGTCCAGTCTTCTATTGCATTATCGAAGGCAGTGATAGCGCCAGTCTTTGGCATCTTGAAAATCTAAGATGGCGCCTCCCGCGCTTTGCCTTCGTCCCTGATGGATCAAAATGGCGCCTCCCGCGCTTTTCCTTCCCCGCAGAGTTAAGATGGCGCTTCCCGCTGTTGCCGCTGCTGCCAACGCTGTTGCTGGCGATTATATTTATTTTACTATCCTGTAATGGCGACGTCCTATGGTCTTCGCGCCTCCCCGATCGCTGCTGCCAACGCTGCTCTCCGCGGTATTTTTATTTTTCTATCGCGCTTCAATATTTGCTCCGTTAATTGAAGAACCGTTCCCGTCGTGGAGCGGACCCTCTGGGACACTTCCCTCCCTGTTCTTAGGTCCGAACGCTGCCCGGCTGCGAAGCACCGGCTGCGCCCTGTGTGCTCCACCCTCTCTCTCTCTCTTCGCTTCCCGACTCGCTGCCCGGCCCCGTTGCAGAGCCACCCGATCGAGCTCTAGCCCGCCGCAGCCCAGGAAGGATAAGTGCACTACCTGCCACCAGCCCGATTAGCTGGGAAACCACAGACTGGAGACCAAGCCTGGCTCTCGACAGTCTCTCCTGCACTTTTCAATTCGATGATTTGGAGGGCGGTTGCCCACGGTCGACGCCCGTTTCTCGAGTTTCTTTGGATTATTTTTTTTTCTTCTGGCTTCGACCTTCAATAACGTCGTCTGAGGTGCTGCCGAGTTGCAGGTAAGTTCGTTTCTTACTCGTCGCCAGTATTATGCCCGTGTAAAATTGAGACACGGACTGCAGGAGTTGATTATAACAAGTCTTTACTGAATGGAGACAACCTGGAAACTGAAACTACAGAAGCCTGCTAGGGCCTTTTGTACAGGGGTGGTCACTGCCGGTACTGCAGTCTGAGACCAGTTATTCCCTTAAAGGTACATACACACCTCCGATCTTTGTTTCAATGTGTGTTTAGTTTTGGTGTCAGCTGTGGCTCAGTCGGTCTTGCTCTCACCTCTGAGTCAGAAGGTCGTGGGTTCGCGCCGCACTCCAGAGACTCGAGTGCCATAATCCGGGGCCGACACTCCCGGTGCCCGTACTGAGGGAGCGCTGAACTGTCGGAGGTGCCGTCTTTTGGACGAGACGTTAAACTGAGGGCCCTGCCTGCCCTCTCGGGTGGACGAGAAAGATCCCGTGGCCACTCTTTCTTCTTGGGCAGTCCCTCGGAACCGAGGATGACTTGCTCCCACACTAAAAATGAGTTCACAGGTGACTGATGAGTCCAATGCGGGATCTACAGTCTCTGTCACAGGTGGGGCAGACGATGGTTGAAGGGGTGGGTGGGTGGGGTGCTTGGGTTGATGTGCGCTCCTTGCGCTGCCTGCGCTTGGCTTCCACTTGCTCCCGGCGAAGAGACTCGAGGTGTTTGGCGCCTTCCCGGATGCTTCTCCTCCACTTTGTGCGGTCTTGGGCCAGGGATTCCCAGGTGTCGGTGGGGATGTTACACTTTTTCAAGCAGGTTTTGAGGGTGTCCTTGAAGCGTTTCCTCTGCCCACCTGGGGCTCTCTTGCCGTGTCGGAGCTCCGAGTAGAGCGCTTGTTTTGGGAGTCTCGTATTGGGCATGCGGACAATGTGACCCGTCCATTGGAGCTGATGGAGCGTGGTCAAAGCTTCGATGCTGGGGATGTTGGCCTGAGTGAGAACACTGACATTGGTGCGCCTATCCTGCCAATGGATTTGCAGGATCTTGCGGAGGTAGCATTGGTGGTACCTCTCCAGTGCTTTGAGGTGCCTGCTGTACATGGTCCATGTCTCTGAGGCATACAACAGGGTGGGTATTGTTAAGTCTGTGGGTTGTATTATAAATAATCACAGACTCCACTGTTAACAAAATAAAACACGTCTTTACTATTCAGAGGCTCGGGCGATTCTGCCCTAGTTAACGTATCACAACCCTTATATACTGGTGTGGTCACTATCGGTATTACAGTATACATGAGCCAACAAATAGTGCCACACCGAAAGTAGTGCTCTTAAAGGCGAACGGTTACATTCTATAGTTCCCTTAAAGGTAAACGGTTACATACACAACACTCCTCCCTTTTTAGCTTATTACTTACAGAATCCCCTTTAAACATACAATCTTCAACTTCATATAACAGTTTACAGATATACTCTCGATGGAGTCAACGTCATATAACAGTTTACATGTTTAGTCTCTGTGGAGGTTTCCGGATCCTCTCTGGATAACGCCGAAGTGGTGTCGTCATTCCTAGCGGCCCAGTAGGGGTGCCTGGCAAAATCGATTCAGCTGGAACAACAATGTCAGGTTCATCTGAATCCAATGTTACTAGATCAGCAGTAGGTGTTCTAGGTATTTCAGTTTCAACATTACTCGGGTCAGGTGGTGAAGTCGAGTGCTCATTTGTGGCGGACTCTATGAGCTGGTCAACATGGCGCCTTATTACATTGTCCCCAATGTTCACCGTGTACATCAACGGGCCTAGCCTTTTTTTAATAGTTCCAGGCTGCCATTTTTCTGTACGATAGTCCCGGGCCAAAACTTGTTGCCCCATCTTGAAAGACCTAGTTGCCCTGTCATTGATGTTCTGGAATTGCCGGTTCTCCACGTCCCTTCTGACATTGGGTTTAAGTAGATCCAGCCGGCATCTTAAGCGTCTGTTAAAAAACATCATTGCGGGAGTTTGATTTGTGACCGCATGTGTTGCATTTCGGTATGCCAACAAAAAACTGTCTACCTTATGTTGTAGACTTATGTCTTCATTACTCATGGCCTTTACGGCCTTCTTGAAGGTCTGGACGAACCTTTCAGCCAACCCATTGGAGGCGGGATGGTATGGGGCTGATGTGTAATGTTT
Source organism: Somniosus microcephalus (assembly GCF_052327205.1). Taxonomy (NCBI): domain Eukaryota; kingdom Metazoa; phylum Chordata; class Chondrichthyes; order Squaliformes; family Somniosidae; genus Somniosus; species Somniosus microcephalus. Next base: position 96,205,075 of record NC_140990.1, on the reverse strand, counting down.
AACCCCATTGCTCTTTAGGAATTTCTTGAATTCCTCGGACACAAATTGTGGTCCGTTATCGGAACAGATCTGTTCCGGCAGGCCATTCCGAGCAAACATGGTTCTTAACACCGTGATGGTTTTCTCCGTCGTGGTGGTGGTCATTTTAATTACTTCCGGCCACTTGGAGTGGGCATCTACCGCTATCAGGAACATCGAGTCCATAAATGGACCAGCAAAGTTGATGTGTACTCTTTGCCAAGGAGATGAGGGCCACTCCCATGGGTGCAGAGGAGCCGGTGGTGGTGCGTTCTGAACCCTCTGACATCCTAGGCAATTCTTGGTGATCTCCTCTATGTTCCCGTCGATGCCTGGCCACCACACAAATGCTCTCGCTAAATTCTTCATCTTTACTCCACCCAGATGTCCTTCGTGCAGCTCCTTGAGTACTTTCTTTTGGAGTTTGGGCGGAATCACCACTCTCGACCCACACATTAGGGTTCCTCGGCACACCGACAGTTGTTCTTTCCTCTGTGAGAATGCCTGCAGTGTTGGTTCGCTCTGTGCTGGCCATCCCTTCACCGTTAAGTCATAGACTCGTGAAAGAGTCGGGTCATTCCTTGTCTCCTTCTCAATCATTGAGTTTGTTATCGGCAGACATTCCACAATGGACGAGTGGAACAACTCCACTGGGTCCCCTGTACTCGCTTCTTCTACTGTCGGCAATGGTAAGCGTGATAACCCATCGGCATTTCCGTGTTTTGTTGACCTTTTGTACTCAATGTCATACTGGTGTGCCCCAAGTAAGACTGACCATCTTTGTGCTGTCATGTTGGACACGGCCTTGTTCGGGTTAAATATGGACACCAACGGCTGGTGGTCTGTCAGCAATGTGAACCTCTTACATTGCAAGTAATGGTTGAATTTCTTCACGCCCCACACAAGACTGAGGGCCTCCCTGTCTATCTGGGCGTAATTTCGCTCCGCGGTTGTCAAAGATCGGGACGCGAAAGCCACTGGCCTTTCCGAGCCATTTGGAAGCCTGTGCGAAAGTACTGCTCCAATTCCGTACGGTGAAGCATCACACGCCAGCCGAAGGGGTAATGCTGGGTTGAAATGAGCCAACACTTCCTCGGAGGTAATCAACTCCTTGCTTCTGCGAAAAGCCTTTTTGCACTCCTCACTCCACTTCCATGGTGTCTCCTTTCGCAACAGCTCATTCAGTGGATGCAGCACCGTGGACAAATTTGGTAGGAACTTGTGGTAGTAATTGATCAACCCCAAGAATGATCTTAACTGTGACACGTTCCCTGGAGCGGGAGCCTTCACGACCACTTCTATCTTCTCCGGTGATTTATGTAGTCCCTCGCGGTCAATGATATGACCGCAGTATGAGATTCGTTTTTGGAAAAACTCTCACTTATTGCGGTTAACCCTAAGGCCATACTCCTTTAACCTGGTGAGTACCAGTTTCAAATTCGTGAGGTGTTCCTCTTCATCCATTCCCGTGATTAGGATATCATCCAAATAGCACTGCGTGCTTGGAATTCCTTGTAACACCTGTTCCATGGCCCTCTGCCAAATTGCTGGTGCCGAAGCCACTCCAAAGACCAGTCTGTTATAACGGTACAAACCTCTGTGGGTATTGATAGTTAGGTATTGGCGTGACTCTTCCTCAACCTCCATCTGCAAATATGCCTGAGCTAGGTCTATCTTCGTGAAGTGTTTTCCTCCAGCCAACGAAGCGAAAATATCTTGAATCCTTGGCAGCGGGTATTGCACCGAATGAAGCACTGGGTTCACTGTGATCTTGAAATCCCCGCAGATACGGACCTTCCCCGGTCCCCCTGGCTTACTACTTGGTGAGGATTTCATGACGGGTACAATGGGCGTGGCCCACTCACTGTAGTCTACTTTTGACAGAACCCCTGATCGTTCAAGTTCTTCTAGTTCTGCCTCCACTGCTGGTCGTATTGCATACGGTACCGACCTGGCCTTACAAAACTTTGGGCTTGCATGTTCTGCAATCTTAACCCTTGCTTTAATACCTCGCAGCTTACCCAGCCCTTGTTGGAATACTTCTTTCGCCTCATCTAATATTCGGGACAACCGTTCAGATTTGACATCCTCTTTCTCGTGCTCCACCGACATGGCGTTTAGCTCATGCCAATCCATCTTTATTTTTCGGATCCACTCCCGTCCTAGAAGTGGTGGACCTCCCTCAGGCAGTACATACAGATCCAGACGGCGGTAATTTTTGTCTTTGTATCGCACATTAACTCCTGCCTTCCCAATAGGGAATACTTTGTGTCCCGTGTATGTCTGTAGTACTAATTCTGTATTCCGTAGTGGAATATGTTTGAAAAACTTTTTATAGTCATGCTTATTCATGACCGTCAATGCCGATCCCGTGTCTACTTCCATTTTGACTTTGGCCTTTTCAATCCGCAGCGTCATCCAAATGGTTTGTCTGTCAGCTTCGTTGTTCACGTTGTGAATTTTTAGACTGTCCAGTCCCTTGTATTTGAAGTGTGAGTCGGACTTTTGTTCCCTTGGACTCTTCTTGTACCCTTTTTTTGCGGACTCCCTCTTGTTGTCCGTCATTCTTGACCGGCATACTTTTGCTATGTGCCCGATCCTGCCACATTTCCTACATTCTTGGTTCTTAAACCAGCACTGATTCTGGTCGTGCGTTGTCTTTCCACAACGGTAGCATTTGGAAGTGCTTGCAGTAATTTGATCCTTCAGCACTGCTACGATCTCTTCGAAGGTCTGGTCCACTGGTTTAACTGGTGCTATTAGATGTTTCAAGAGCCCGTATGTTTTTGCTCCCATCGAATTTAACAAAGTTATTGCCTTGTCGTATATGGCTACGCAATATATTCCTATGCGTTCCCCATACGTGGCCCTGTCTTCTATTTCAGCATTAAAATCATTAATATTTCCTCGCTTGTGCTGTTCTCGGAAAGAGAAGATGCCTAAGTATTTCTTTACTTATTATTAATTTTCTTCTCTTCTTGAGAACACCACAAGTATTGTTTTACTTATTTCTTGTTTCTGAAAATTCTAATTAATTTTCTAAGATGGCGGTTTCCCGCTTCTGCCTTCTTCCCCAGCGGTTTTCCCGCGAAAAATGGCGGCTTTCCCGCGCTTCTCGCTCTCCCCGCCCACTTCAATGGCGGTTTTCCCGCGCTTGACGGTCTTCACCCATCCCCCGACGCTGTCTTTCAGCCCGATCAGCGGATGCGATCGATGGCCCGGCTGCGCCTCGCACTTGAAAGCGGCCTCTGGCTCACCCGCTCGCGCGGCTCTTGCTCGCTCCCTCCCGGGCTCTGGCTTACCCGCTCGCGCGTTTCACCGCGGCTCTTATCAGGGATTGCGATCGCCCTTATCTCCCGATCGGTGGCCCTGTCTTTGCAGCCAACGCTGCGGCTTACCCACGAGGTTATGGAGGCTTCAGGGTCCTAATGCCTGTCGCTTCCAGCCTGTCGGTTCCAGACTGGTGAGGATTGAAACCTCTCTTCAACGTCCTGTCTTCGGACGAAGCCGCCGTGGAACAACTGCCGCAGGGTTCGAATCCTGACTCGTCGCCAATGTTAAGTCTGTGGGTTGTATTATAAATAATCACAGACTCCACTGTTAACAAAATAAAACACGTCTTTACTATTCAGAGGCTCGGGCGATTCTGCCCTAGTTAACGTATCACAACCCTTATATACTGGTGTGGTCACTATCGGTATTACAGTATACATGAGCCACACCGAAAGTAGTGCTCTTAAAGGCGAACGGTTACATTCTATAGTTCCCTTAAAGGTAAACGGTTACATACACAACAGGTATCACTGCTGCTCTGTAGACCATGAGCTTAGGGCCGCGGCCACTATTGGAAGAAGAGCAGGGGGCGTTCTCCCTGGTGTCCTGGGGCCAATATTTATCATTAACATAAGAACATAAGAAATAGGAGCAGGAGTAGGCCAATCGGCCCCTCGAGCCTGCTCCGCCATTCAATAAGATCATGGCTGATCTGATCCTAACCGCCAATCTACTATCACAGAACCATCTCCTGAATCTAACAGAATTAGACACACGAAATAGGAGCAGGATCAGGCTACACGGCCCCTGGGCCTGCTCCGCTACCCACAGGGCTTGTTGCAGTGAGTAAATCCCTTGCCACACACGGAGCAGGTGAACATCCTCTCCCCAGTGTGAACTCGCTGGTGTCTCAGCAGGTCGAATAATGAAGGGAATCTCTTCCCCCACACGGAGCAGGCGAACGCTCTCTCCCCAGTGTGAACTCGCTGGTGTCTCAGCAGGTCGAATAATGAAGGGAATCTCTTCCCACACACGGAGCAGGTGAATGGCCTCTCCCTAGTGTGAACTCGCTGGTGTCTCTGCAGATGCTTTTTGCTTTTAAATCTTTTCTCACAGTTGGAACATTTAAAAGGTCTCCCATCAGTGTGAACATGCTGGTGTCCCATGCTGGGACAGGGATTTACAGCTTCGGAGGAAGAAGAGAGGAAAGAATGTTCCATAGAAACTAAAATTGTCTGTTCTGAATTTCTGTCCTACACTTAAAGTACTGAGTTTTGTAAACTCCTTTTACAGGGTATTAGAAGGGGAGGATTTGCAGATGGAAAACTCAAGCCAAACATTATGTCAAAATCTGACAGTCACTCATTTACTCACGAGCTGAATATCATCAGCCTTTGAATGTGGAAGGAGAAATGTTTGTCTGTTCTGTCTGTGGGAAACGATTTCAAAGATCAGTGTGACTGGAAAAGCATCGAGACACACACACCCGAGTGAGAGTGTTCCAGTGCACTGACTGTGGACAGAGCTTTAACCAGTTACACAGCCTGTAAAAACATCACACCATTCACAGCGGGGAGAAACCGTACACGTGTTCTGCGTGTGACGAGGCTTCAACTGATCGTCCAACCTGGAAAGGTACAAGGACGCCCGCACCACGGAGAAACCGTGGAAATGTGGGGACTGTGGGAAGGGATTCAATTACCCATCTGAGCTGGAAATTCATCATCGCACTCACACTGGGGAGAGGCCGTTCACCTGCTCCGAGTGTGGGAAAGGGTTCACTCGGTCATCCACCCTGCTGAAACACCAACGAGTTCACACTGGGGAGAAAATGTTCACTTGCTCCGTGTGTGGGAAGAGATTCACTCAGTCATCCGACCTGCTGATATACCAGCAAGTTCACACTGGGGAGAGACCGTTCACCTGCTCTGAATGTGGGAAGGGATTCCCTTTGTCGTCCCACTTGCTGAAGCACCAGCGAATTCACACTCATAACATAAGAACATAAGAAATAGGAGCAGGAGTAGGCCAATCGGCCCCTCGAGCCTGCTCCGCCATTCAGTAAGATCATGGCTGATCTGATCCTAACCGCCAATCTCTATCACAGAACTATCTCCTGAAACTAACAGAATTAGACACACAAAATAGGAGCAGGATCAGGCTACACGGCCCCTGGGCCCGCTCCGCTACCCACAGGGCCATGACCGATCCGAACCTAGACTCATCTCCAAATTCCTGCCCACTCCCCGTAACCCTTAATTCCCTTTACTTCTAGGAAACTGTCTATTTCCGGTTTAAATTTATGTAATGATGTAGCTTCTACAGCTTTTTGGGGCAGCATATTCCATGGACCTACCACCCTCTGAGTGAAGTAGTTCCTTCTCATCTCAGTTTTGAAAGAGCAGCCCCTTATTCTAAGACTATGCCCCCTAGTTCTAGTTTCACCCATCATCGGGAACATCCTCCCCACATCCACCCGATCCAACCCCTTCACAATCTTCTATGTTACAATAAGATCGCCTCTCATTCTTCTGAACTCCAATGAGTAGAGTCCCAATCTACTCAACCTCTCCTCATATGTCCATCCCCTCATCCCCGGGATTAACCGAGTGAACCTTCTTTGTACTGACTCGAGAGCAAGTATGTCTTTTCTTAAGTATGGACACCAGAACTGTATGCAGTATTCCAGGTGCGGTCTCACCAATACCTTGTACAACTGAAGCAATACCTCCCTATTTTTATATTCTATCCCCCTAGCAATGAAAGCCAACATTCCATTGGCCTTCTTAATCACTTGCTGCACCTGCATACTAACCTTTTGAGTTTCGTGCACCAGGACCCCCAGATCCCTTTGTATTTCAGTACTTTCCAGTTTCTTGCCATTAAGATAATAACTTGCTCTATGATTTTTCCTGCCAAAGTGCATAACCTCACACTTTCCAGTATTGTATTCCATCTGCCAAATCTCTGCCCACTTACTTAGCCTGTCTATGTCCCCTTGCAGGTTTTTTATGTCCTCCTCACTCACTACTTTCCCTCCCATCTTAGTATCATCTGCAAACTTTGATATGTTACACTCGGTCCGCTCCTCCAAATCGTTAATATAGATTGTAAAGAGTTGGGGACCCAGCACTGACCCCTGCGGAACACCACTAGTTACTGATTGCCAGTCTGAGAATGAACCATTTATCACAACTCTCTGCCTTCTGTTAGATAGCCAATCCTCTATCCATGCCAGAATATTACCCCCAATCCTGAGATTTTTTATCTTAAGCAATAATCTTTTGTGTGGCACCTTGTCAAATGCCTTTTGGAAGTCTAAATACACTACGTCCACTGGTTCCCCTTTATCCACCCTATATGTTACTTCCTCAGAACTCCAGCAAATTTGTCAAACATGACTTCCCCTTCATAAAACCATGCTGACTTTGTCCCATTAAATTATGTTTATCCAAATGTCCTGTTACTGTCTCCTTAATAATGGACTCCAAAATTTTACCTACCACAGATGTTAGGCTAACCAGTCTATAGTTTCCAGCCTTCTGTCTACTGCCCTTTTTAAGTAAGGGTGTTACATTAGCAGTTTTCCAGTCTGCCGGGACCTTTGCTGAGTCCAGGGAGTTTTGGAAAATTATTACCAATGCATCCACAATCCCTACCGCCACTTCCCTCAAGACCCTAGGATGTAAGCCATCAGGTCCAGGTGATTTATCCGCCTTGAGTCCCATTACTTTACCGAGTACCACTTCCTTAGTGATTTTGATCGTGTTTAGCTCCTCCCCCCCCCCCCCCCCCCCCATAGCCCCGTTTGTCCAGTGTTGGGATATTCTTAGTGTCCTCTACTGTAAAGACTGATACAAAATATTCATTCAGTGTTTTTGCCATCTCCATAATTCCCACCATTAATTTCCCGGTCTCATCCTCTAAGGGACCAACATTTACTTTAGCCACCCTTTTTCTTTTTATATAACTATAAAAACTCTTACTATCTGTTTTTATATTTTTTGCTAATTTACTTTCATAATCTCCCTTCCCTTTCTTAATCAATCTTTTTGTTATTTTTTGCTGTCTTTTAAAGTTTTCCCAATCCTCTCCTCCCACTAGATTTGGCTACCTTATATGCCCTTGTTTTTAGTCAAATACTATCCTTAATTTCTTTACTTAGCCACGGATGGCTGTCTTTTCTTTTACACCCTTTTCTTCTCAGTGGAATATATATTTTTTGGAAGTTGTAAAATAACTCCTTAAATGTACACCACTGATCATGTATCGTCTTACCCTTTAATCTATTTTCCCAATCCACTCTACTCAATTCCGCTCTCATACCTTCATAGTCTCCTTTATTCAAGCTTAGCACGCTTGTTTGAGATCCAACCTTCTCACCCTCTAATTGAATATGGAATTCAACCATGTTATGGTCACTCATTCCAAGGGGATCCTTTACTAGGACATTTTTAATTAATCCTGTCTCGTTACACAGGACCAGATCTAAGGTTGCTTGCCCCCTGGTCGGTTCAGTTACATACTGCTCAAGAAACCCATCCCTAATACACTCAATGAACTCATCCTCAAGGCAGCCCTGCCCAATTTGATTTGTCCAATTAATATGATAGTTAAAATCCCCCATAATTATAGATGTTCCCTTATTACAAGCCTCAACTATTTCCTGATTGATACTCCGTCCAACAGAGTTACAACTGTTCGGAGGCCTATAGACTACGCTCACTAGTGTTTTTTTCCCCTTATTATTCCTTATCTCCACCCAAACTGTTTCATTATCCTGATCTTTTGACCCAATATCATTTCTCTGTATTACAGTGATTCCTTCCTTTATTAACATAGCCACCCCACCTCCCCTTCCTTCCTGCCTGTCCTTCCTGATCATTAAATAACCTGGTATATTTAATTCCCAGGCATTGTCACCCTGCAGCCATGTTTCTGTAATGGCCACAAGATCATACCCATATGTAGTTATTTGTGCCATTAACTCATCTATTTTGTTACGAATTCTTACTGCATTCAGATAGAGAACTTTCAAATATATTTTGTGACACTTAGTTCCTGCTTTTGCCCTTTTTATTACTTTACCTTTTACTCCATACCTTCTGCCCCTTCCTGACACGCTCTGGTTTTTAATTTCCCCACTGCTACCTAAGTCTATGACCTTCTCTGTTGTCATTTTTATTATTTGCTCTCTAGGAACCTCCCCACCACTAGTTAGTTTAAAGCCCTCTCTACAGCCCTAGTTATATGATTCGCCAGGACTCTAGTCCCAGCACTGGCCAAGAGAAGCCCGTCCCAACGGAACAAACTCCCTCCCGCCCCAGTACTGGTGCCAGTGTCCCAGGAAGCAAAACCCATTTCTCCCACACCAGTCTTTGAGCCACGCATTTAACTCTCTAATTTTATTTGTCCTAGCCAAATTCGCTCGTGGCTCAGGTAACCCTTGAGGTTCTGTTTTTTAATTTGACCCCTAGCTGCTCATACTCCTTTAACAGAACTGGCTTCCTAGTCCTATCTACGTCGTTTGTACCAACATGGACCACGACAACTGGATCCACCCCCTCCCACTGCAAGTTTCTTTTAAGCCCAGAGGAGATGTCCTTAACCCTGGCACCGGGTAGGCAACACAGCCTTCGGGACTCTCGCTCTCGGCTGCAGAGAACTCTATCTATCCCCCTAATAATACTATCCCCTACCACTACAACATTTCTATTTACTCCCCCCTCTTGAATGGCCCCCCGTTCCACGGTGCTGTGGCCAGGTTGCTCATCCTCCCTGCAGTCCCTGCTCCTGTCCCCACAGGGAGTAAGAACCTCGAACCTGTTGGACAAGAGCAAGGGCTGCGGCTCCTCCAACACTACCTCCTGGATCCCCGTACCTGCCTCACTTGTAGTCACACCGTCCTGTCCCTGACCATGGGCTACATCTGAATTAATTAACTTCATAGGTGTGACCACCTCCTGAAACACAGAGTCCAGGTACTTCTCCTCCTCCCTGATGTGTCGCAGTGTCTGAAGCTCAGACTCCAGCTCATCAACACGGAGCTGGAGTTCCTGTAGCAGCAGACACTTGTCACAGATGTAATCACCGTGAGCCTCAATGGGGTCCACCGGCTCCCACATCTCGCAACAGTAACACATCACCTGCTCCATTCTATGTAATTAATTAAAATTTTTATTGTTAGTTATGGACACCCTCTGCCCGATTATAGATGCTAGTATCCCCTTTAATTAATTGGATTTAAATTAAATCAATCCCTCTAATTACACCAGTTAAATGGTTTACCAAGTCACTCTGCACCAGAAAGGCCTTATTAATTACAACCCACAGAGTTAAAGTTTGAAAAGAGCACCTAACACCCCACTTACCCTAACTCACACTTACCCAAACTCACAGCACTCTCTGCTGACTTGCATATTTATCATTGGCAGTAAATTGCGTTGGGACATCTTGAGGTGGTGAAAGGTGCTATATAAATGCAAATTCTTTCATTTTTTTTTCTTTACACGGGCAGAAGCGTTACACTGGGCGTTACACGGTGTATTATTCTCCTGCAGTGGAGCTGTGGGTTATGTGGGCTGTCCCTGTCAGCAGTGTCTCGCTGCTCTGTATATTGCACTAGTGGGCCTCCCGTGGAGTTGCTCATGGTGCATGGGATGTTTTACACGGATAGGAGCTTTACACCGTGTAACGCCCTGTGTACTATTCTGCTGCTGAGGTGATTGTGTGTGTGTTACATTGTAGGCTGTGTACCTGTCAGCCCACAATGTCTCGCTGCTGTGTATATTACACCAGTGGCCCTCGGGATCAGGAGTGCCGTGGTGATGTTCAGCTGCTAACCTGGCTTTAATCAGCAAATTTAGGTCACTGTCGCGAATTGTAAGCTACCCAGGTCAGTCAGAGGGTGGTTGCAACTGCCTGCAAATTTCAGGCTGCAGGTCATCTTTCATTTTACGAAAAGATTGTTTTGAATCTGTTGTACATTTTTTTTTAAAGTAAATATATTTACGTAATCAGTACTCCTTTTTAAACTGACTCTCAGTAAATCCCTTGAGTCTGTGTCTATCCCTCAATGTTGATTAAGTCTCAATGTGTTTTTTAAGTCTGTAATGTAACTGAGATCAGGATTCACGACTAGTTCGGAAAAAGGGAATTGGATATATTCTTGAAAAGGAAACATTTGCAGGGCTATAGGGAAAGAGCAGGTGGGAGTAGGACTAATTGGAGAGCTCGTTCAGAGAGCTGGCACAGGCACAGTGGGCTGAATGGCCTCCTTCTGTGCTATAAGGTCCCATGAACCCTGGCGATTGAGGTTGGGGGATTTTGTCTTTTAATGAGTCGAAGGGTAACTGTCCCTTGATCCACATTACTGCAGAGAAATATTTAACAGGAGTGCGGTAATAGGTGCAGATCGAACATCAGCTTTATGATGCACAGATTCTGCTAACGGCTTCTCTATCCCTTGCTACCCTGTTCAGGTCTATTCAATTACTGGAAGAGACTACAGCTGGTTTTATGTATTTATACACGGCAACCTCTCTAAACTGCCAGTATTATCACAGGACAAAGCCTTGCATGAGATGTCACCTCATTGCACAGTCACTGATGCCAATCTCCTCCTGTCTCATATAAACCAACCCCAGTCACTGACACCAATCTCCTCCTGTCTGATATAAACCAACCCCACAGTCACTGACACCAATCTCCTCCTGTCTGATATAAACCAATCCCACAGTCACTGACACCAATCTCCTCCTGTCTGATATAAACCAACCCCAGTCACTGACACCAATCTCCTCCTGTCTGATATAAACCAACCCCACAGTCACTGGCACCAATCTCCTCCTGTCTGATATAAACTAACCCCACAGTCACTGACACCAATCTCCTCCTGTCTGATATAAACTAACCCCAGTCACTGACACCAATCTCCTCCTGTCTGATATAAACTAACCCCACAGTCACTGGCACCAATCTCCTCCTGTCTGATATAAACTAACCCCACAGTCACTGGCACCAATCTCCTCCTGTCTGATATAAACTAACCCCACAGTCACTGACACCAATCTCCTCCTGTCTGATATAAACTAACCCCAGTCACTGACACCAATCTCCTCCTGTCTGATATAAACTAACCCCACAGTCACTGGCACCAATCTCCTCCTGTCTGATATAAACTAACCCCAGTCACTGACACCAATCTCCTCCTGTCTGATATAAACCAACCCCACAGTCACTGGCACCAATCTCCTCCTGTCTGATATAAACTAACCCCACAGTCACTGACACCAATCTCCTCCTGTCTGATATAAACTAACCCCAGTCACTGACACCAATCTCCTCCTGTCTGATATAAACTAACCCCACAGTCACTGGCACCAATCTCCTCCTGTCTGATATAAACTAACCCCAGTCACTGACACCAATCTCCTCCTGTCTGATATAAACTAACCCCAGTCACTGACACCAATCTCCTCCTGTCTGATATAAACCAGCCCCAGTCACTGACACCAATCTCCTCCTGTCTGATATAAACCAACCCCACAGTCACTGGCACCAATCTCCTCCTGTCTGATATAAACTAACCCCACAGTCACGGACACCAATCGCCTCCTGTCTGATATAAACCAACCCCACAGTCACTGACACCAATCTCCTCCTGTCTGATATAAACCAAACCCACAGTCACTGACACCAATCTCCTCCTGTCTGATATAAACCAATCCCACAATCACTGACACCAATCTCCTCCTGTCTGATATAAACCAACTCCCCAGTCACTGACACCAATCTCCTCCTGTCTGATATAAACCAATCCCACAGTCACGGACACCAATCGCCTCCTGTCTGATATAAACCAACTCCACAGTCACTGACACCAATCTCCTCCTGTCTGATATAAACCAACCCCACAGTCACTGACACCAATCTCCTCCTGTCTGATATAAACCAACTCCACAGTCACTGACACCAATCTCCTCCTGTCTGATATAAACCAACCCCACAGTCACGGACACCAATCGCCTCCTGTCTAATATAAACCAATCCCACAATCACTGACGGTAATCTCCTCCTGTCTAATATAAACCAACCCCACAGTCACTGACGGTAATCTCCTCCTGTCTAATATAAACCAATCCCACGGTCACGGACACCAATCGCCTCCTGTCTGATATAAACCAGCCCCACAGTCACTGACACCAATCTCCTCCTGTCTGATATAAACCAATCCCACAATCACTGATACCAATCTCCTCCTGTCTGATATAAACCAATCCCACAATCACTGACACCAATCTCCTCCTGTCTGATATAAACCAATCCCACAATCACTGACACCAATCTCCTCCTGTCTGATATAAACCAACTCCCCAGTCACTGACACCAATCTCCTCCTGTCTGATATAAACCAATCCCACAGTCACGGACACCAATCGCCTCCTGTCTAATATAAACCAATCCCACAATCACTGACGGTAATCTCCTCCTGTCTAATATAAACCAACCCCACAGTCACTGACGGTAATCTCCTCCTGTCTAATATAAACCAATCCCACGGTCACGGACACCAATCGCCTCCTGTCTGATATAAACCAGCCCCACAGTCACTGACACCAATCTCCTCCTGTCTGATATAAACCAATCCCACAGTCACTGACACCAATCTCCTCCTGTCTGATATAAACTAACCCCACAGTCACTGACACCAATCTCTTCTTATCGGATATAAACTAACCCCAGCCACTGACACCAATAGCAACAACTTGCATTTATATAGCACCTTTAATGTAGTAAACCATGCCAAGGCGCTTCACAGGAGTGATTATCAAACAAAATTTGACTCTCAGCCACTTAAGGAGATATTAGGATAGGCGACCACAAGCTTGGTCAAAGAGTTGAGTTTTAAGAAGCATCTTAAAGGAGCGAGAGGTTTAGGGAGGGAATTCCAGAGCTTGAGGCCCAGGCAGCTGAAGGCACGGCCACCAATGGTGGAGCCATTAAAATCGGGAATGCGCAAGAGGCCAGAATTGGAGGAGCGCAGAGATCTCGGAGGGCTGGAGGAGGTTACAGTGATGGGAAGGGGCGAGGCCATGGAGGGATTTGAAAACAAGGATGAGAATTTTTAATTTGAGGCGCTGCCGGACCGGGAGCCAATGTAGGTCAGCGAGCACAAGGGGTGATGGGTGAATGGGACTTGGTGCGAGTTCGGACACGGGCAGCAGAGTTTTGTATAAGTTCAAGTTTACATAGGGTGGAAGATGGGAGTCTGGAGGTAACAAAGGCATGGATGAGGGCTTCAACAGCAGATGAGCTGAGGCAAGGGCGGAGACGGGCGATGCTAGAGGTAGAAATAGGCGGTCTTGGTGATGGAGCGGATATGGGGTGGGGAACTCATCTCAGGGTCAAATAGGACCCCAAGGCTGAGAACGGTCTGGTTCAGCCTCAGACAGTGGCCAGGGAAGAGAGTTTGTGGCGGGGACCGAAGACGATGGCTTCAGTCTTCCCAGTATTTAGTTGGAGGAAAGTGCTAATTCCTGAACGTATCCCCATGGAAACTCTGATCACTGAACATGTCCCCCGGATCCTCTAATTCCCTGAATGTGTGTGTGTGTGTTCCGCCCCCACCCCCGAACACTGAACATGTCCTTTCTGTTCTCTTTCAGAGGCCGGCCGTGAGCTGATGGGGTTTGAACTGGCGCTGACCACTGCGGTGGTTCGTTCTGCACTAACTCTCCAACACTCGGACGATTTGGGAGCAGCCCGTCCCCCTCTGTTGACAGCGCCCGCGGGGACGTTACCTGTTCCCTCGCACCAGTTGGCCGCTCCGTTAAATCATTAAACCAGCTTTGCCTTCAGTGCGCACCCCGTGTGGTGCGGTCCCACCACCCTGTCCGTTCTTGCAGCATCGGATGTCGAAAGTGACGTCGATCTGGAGCAAGTTTTTTTGTGAGCTGGACTTCTTGCGGCCCAAGAACGTTCGAGTGTATCGGTTACGGAACTCAATCATCTTCTGTCGTTACGTGACATGGGGGAAACTGTGAGGGAGTGACGGGTTTGCGACAGAGAAAGGTTGGCGAGGTGAAATCTCGACTGTCCTTGAGGATTTTGGTGGCCAGAGGGGATGAATTTTTTGCACAAACCTTTCTTGGGTGGTTCTTCTACAATATATGTATTCCTCACCTGGGAGCACTGTAACTGGTAGCATCCACTAGCAGCTGTGGCTCAGTGCGTCGCACTCTCGCCTCTCCGAGTCAGAAGGCCGTGGGTTTGAGTCCTCACTCTAGAGACTCGAGCCCATAACCTAGGCCGACACGCACGGTGCCAGTACTGAGGGAGCGCTGCACTGTCAGAGATGCCGTCTTTCGCATGTGACGCTAAACTTAATTGTTTAGTGCCTCATCTGAAAGTGCTTAATTAGCTGTAAGGCGCTTTGGGCCGTCCTGAGGTGGTGAAAGGCGGCTGGAGAAATCCCAGTCCTTGTCGTGATATTTATCTTCAGGTACGGGAGTCGGGTTGGGTATCCTGGAGATGGGATCCAGTCGGGGTTCGGGTATGAGAGACCACTAGGATTGGTGATTTGAGGCTTGGGCGGGGGGGTGCGGTGGGGGGTGCCTCACGTTCAGGAGATCTGTAGGAGTCTGTTTTCCAGCATTTATTTTCTTCTATATTTGTCGCTTATATTTTTTAAATGGAAAACATGGGCATTTCTACTGGGAAATGAATGTTATACTAAATAAACTAATTAAAAACAGTATGTCAGACTAAGTACTGGGGAGGGGGCTCGCCATTATCTGTCGGGGGGGGCAGTGAGGTGGGCATGTCATTTTTAAGCCGAGCTTTGCTGGTGGGATTTATTTTTTTCCCCTATCCTGGGCTGATAAACATGACTATAAACAGTTCCTCACAGTTCCAGTATAACCAGGGCCTCTGCCGCTGCTCTATACGAGTCTGCACTGCATGACTGGGTCCATTTTACCTACCTCCTGCCCTCTCTTCAGGGTTTGTAATTGTGAAAACCTTTTTTTTCTTCCCGCCCCCCCCCCCCCCATTCATTCTCTGGATGTGGGCGTCGCTGGCAAGCCCGGCATTTATTGCCCATCCCTAGTTGCCCTTGAGAAGGTGGTGGTGAGCCGCCTTCTTGAACTGCTGCAGTCCGTGTGGTGAAGGTACTCCCACAGTGCTGATAGGGGGAGAGAGTTCTTGTTATTCTTTGAACCGGTTTGGATATGACCGAGTGGCTCGCTCGGCCACTTCAGATGGCTGTTAAGAGACGGCCACGTTGGTGTGGGATTGGAGTCACCTAGAGGCCCAGACCGGGAAAGGACGGTAGCTTTCCTTCCCCTATAGGGATTATTAGTGAACCAGCTGGGTTTTTAACGACCATCTGACACATTCACGGTCACTTTTAATGAAACCAGCTTTTTATTTCTGAATTTAAAAAAAAATGAAATCAAATTCTCAAACTGCTGTGGCAGGATATGAACGCACGTGGTTGTTAATCCAGTGACCGAACCACTACACCACCGTACCTACCATTATCAGCCAGTGTTCAAAGGTTTGGGCCTAGAAATTTGTCTCTAGCGGTGGCACAAAATGGGCGGCATCGACCAGCCACCCGTAATATGCAGCGTCTGATATTCAGTTCCATTGCAGTCACTTGGAGGGAACTTGGAGGTGGTGGTGTTCCCATGCGCCTGCTGCCCTTGTCCTTCTAGGCGGAAGAGGTCGTGGGTTTAGGAGGTGCTGCCGAAGAAGCCTTGGCGAGTTGCTGCAGTGCATCTTGTAGAGGGTACACACTGCAGCCACGGTGCGCCGGTGGTGGAGGGAGTGAATGTTGAAGGTGGTGGACGAGGTGCCAATCAAGTGGGCTGCTTTGTCCTGGATGGTGTCGAGCTTTTTGAGTGTTGTTGGAGCTGCACTCATCCGGCAAGTGGAGAGTATTCCATCACACTCCTTACTTGTGCCTTGTAGATGGTGGAAAGGCTTTGGGGAGTCAGGAGGTGAGACACTTGCCGCAGAATACCTAGCCTCTGACCTGCTCGTGGCCACAGTATTTATGTAGCTGGAAGAGGAGAATGACTGAGTGACTCCCTAGTTTCAGGGTAAGCAGCTGGGCATCCGCACGGCATTAACACCACACTGGTGGAAACTCCAGGCCAGCCTGTCCTCGTGTGTTTCACCTTGCAGCAGGCCGGGAGGAGTGGGGGTGAGGCAGACTGCTGTGTGAATAGACGGCTACAGTCACCGTCTAGAAAAAATCCGACCATCTGTTAACACTCGCGCCTTTTTTAATTTTTTAAATGAAACGTGATTTCAGAATTGACCCAGGCAGCTGACAGCTTGCAAATACTTTTAGTGATCTGGTAGTGGGATCCCAGCCAAGGCTGGTTTCCAAGAAAATGCAGATACAAAGGTAGGCTCCAAATTCATCCCTTCCTTCCCAAACACCAGTAAAAATAATCCTGCAAGCCCATGAATTAAAAACGTGGTCCCGGCTACGATTCGTTCAGACATCGTAAGCAGTGGTCCCAGCTACGACCCATAAGGCACCATAAGCAGGTTGTCCCAGCTACGATCTGTTCAGGCACTGTAAGCAGTAGGTCCCAGCTATGACCTGTACAGTACAGCACGGGTTAGATACAGAGTAAAGCTCCCTCTACACTGTCCCATCAAACACTCCCAGGGCAGGTACAACACGGGTTAGATACAGAGTAAAGCTCCCTCTACACTGTCCCATCAAACACTCCCAGGGCAGGTACAGAACGGGTTAGATACAGAGTAAAACTCCCTCTACACTGTCCCATCAAACACTCCCAGGGCAGGTACAAGGGTTAGATACAGAGTAAAGCTCTCTCTACACTGTCCCATCAAACACTCCCAGGGCAGGTACAGCACAGGTTAGATACAGAGTAAAGCTCCCTCTACACTATCCCATCAAACACTCCCAGGGCAGGTACAGCACGGGTTAGATACAGAGTAAAACTCCCTCTACACTGTCCCATCAAACACTCCCAGGGCAGGTACAGCACGGGTTAGATACAGAGTAAAGCGCCCTCTACACTGTCGCATCAAACACTCCCAGGGCAGGTACAGCACGGGTTAGATACAGAGTAAAGCGCCCTCTACACTGTCCCATCAAACACTCCCAGGGCAGGTACAGCACAGGTTAGATACAGAGTAAAGCTCCCTCTACACTGTCCCATCAAATACTCCCCGGAGGGTGAAAGGACGGTATCTGACGTACTGCCCCCAGCTTGATTCAGGTCCCTTATCATTACCTTTCCCCGCAGTCGACAGGGTATCATCTTCCCAGAATGGTGATTTAAAAAAAAAGAGAATCTGAATGGGGAGACGGTGATCCTTGGGGCTGAGAATGGTGGGTGGGAGGAATGTTATTGAGAGGAGGGGAGTGGGTGGATATGAAGGGATTAGACAAAGATAGATCGAAAAGCAGCCCCAGTCCCAGACATGTACATTATTTAAATTGGAAGCTGGGCCCGTGAGGCGCAGATGGCAGCGGTGAAGCAGGCGGAGGTGGCGAGGGCGCTCTAGTTGAAGACGGTGTTGAGCTGCTGTGTGACGCGGATGAAGGTGGTCCTCCGGCTCAGCTCCTTCAGCTTCGCCGCTCCCACGTAGGTGCAGGTGGAGCGCACTCCACCCAGGATGTCGCGGATCGTGCCTTCCACCTCTCCCTTGAACTCCACCTCCACTGTTTTTCCTTCCGACGCCCTGCGGGAAATGAACAGAGGGAGGGAGGAAGAAAAAATGCTGAAAAGGCAAGGAGGATGTGCGAAAAGCTGAAAAGAAGGGGCAATGAGTCGAGGCAGGGTGCCGCGGAGGCAGAGAGCTGAGGGCCCTTCACCAGTGCGCGGGGGAAGCCGCTCTTGCACACCTCCTAGTGGCTGGTTTCGGAAGAGCAGGGGTGCAGGTGTGCGCTCAGACCTCATACAACAACAACTTGTATTTATATAGTGATTTAACATAGTAAAACGTCCCAAGGTGCTGCACAGGAGTATTTTAAAGACAAAAAATTTGACACCGATCCACATAAGGATAAATAAGGGCAGGTGACCAAAAGCTTGGTCAAAGAGGTAGGTTTTAAAGAGCGTCTTAAAGGAGGAAAGAGAGGTAGTGAGGCGGAGAGGTTTAGGCAGGGAATTCCAGAGCTTGGGGCCTAGGCAACGGAAGGCACGGCCACCAATGGTTGAGCGATTATAATCAGGGATGCTCAAGAAGGCAGAATTAGAGGAGCGCAGATATCTCTGGGAGGGGTGGGGGGTGGTTGTGGGGCTGGAGGAGATTACAGAGATAGGGCGGGGCGATGCCATGGGGGGATTTGAAAACAAGGATGAGAATTTTGAAATCGAGGCATTGCTTAACCGGGAGCCAATGTAGGTCAGGGCACAGGGGGTGATGGGTGAACGGGACTTGGTGCGAGTTAGGACACGGGTCGCAGAGTTTTGGATGATCTCAAGTTTACTGAGGGCGGAGGATGGGGAGGCCAGCCAGGGGAGCGTCGGGATAGTCTAGTCTGGAGGTAGCAAAGGCCTGGACGAGAGTTTCAGCAGCAGATGGTCTGAGGTGGAAGTCGGTGATGACAGAGAGTATATGGGATTGGAACTCGGCTCAGAGTTGTATCGTCTGATTCGGCCTGAGACAGTAGCCAGGGAGGGGGGATGGAGTTTTCCAGTGTTTAACTGGACAGAATTGCCGATTATCCAAGACTGGCTAATCGAGGGGCACCATGCACGAGTAAGATGAGGGCGTCAAGGATGGATCCATGGGAAACGCCAGACGCAACAGTGCTGGGATGGGAAGAGATGCCATTGCTGGAGATGCTCCGGCTACGGTTGGAGAGCTAAGAGTGGAACTAGGTGAGAGCACGGAGTTATATGACAAGAGGTGAGGTGTTGGAGGAGGATGGTGTGGTCAACCATGTCAAAGGCTGCAGACAGGTCGAGAAGGATGAGGATGGATAGTTTACCACAGTCGCAAAGGATGTCATTTGTAACTTTGATCAGGGCCGTTTGTGCTGTGGCAGAGGTGGAAACCTGATTGGAGAGGTTCAAACATGGAGTTGCGGGAAAGATGGGCATGGATTTGGGAGGCGACAACACGTCCAAGGACTTTGAAAGGGAGGCTGGAGAGGGTGTGGTAGTTTGCAAGGACAGAGGGGTCGAGGCTGGGTTTTTTGAGGGGGTGGGGGGTGGTTGACGACGACAGATTTGAAAAGGATGGGTCAGTGCCTGAGGAGAGGGAACAGTTTGCAGTATCAGCTAACATGGGGGCCACCTGCCCCGACATGCACCCTGGCCACTGGCAGAGGCACCATCCTTTGGAGGAGGTGCTGTGCGGAGGCAAGGTCTGGTGGTTCAGGTGGCTGTTAAAGATTGCCATGGTTCTCTTGGGCTCCTGGCCAACACCATCGGGAAAACAGGTCGTCCATCTCGGATTGGCTGCTGTGTTTGTCTATGTAACGACAGTGGTTACACTTCAAAGTGATTGTGTGGGAAGCACTTTGGGATGTCGGAGATGTGAGCCGAGTGCTATATGAAAGCAAATCTTATTATTGAACCTGATACAGGTGACATTTCTAACATTAAAGCTCTGTGCAATTCATCTCCATAGTCGGGAACAGCCCCTCAATACCAAGTGAAACATGCCGTTTGATTACTGTCCACTCGCCTGCGGTCCCCAAACTCTTGTCTCAAACTTTCACACCTCTCTCTCTCTCTATTCTACTGATCTGATGGTCATTGCCCCTCTCAACGATCTGATCTAATCCCGCTCATTCTCCGTGTGCTCACTGTGTGGGGATCAAAGCCCCGATTTTAACACTGGGCGTGAGTGTGCAGAACGACGGGTGGCGGGCTGAATGATGAGCTCGCACAGCCGTGTCAGCAGGAGGGAGGACCAGCCCGGTCCGGCCCGTTGTAACCCGGCCTCTTCAAAGACTAATGTCTGCCCGAACCGGGTGAGAATGACAAGTAGGCCAGCGGGCGAGAGCGGGATTTGCGGTGGCAGGAGGGCTGCCACTTGGGGTCCGAGGATACAGACCTCCACACTAAGGTAAGTCATCTGGGGGATTTGGTGGGGAGGCCTGGGGCAGGGGATTGTGTCCTGTATATAGGAGACTGAAATGTGAAGAGAGCACCTTGACTGCTCTGCTATTCCTAGTTTTACGTTCAGCTTTGATTCCAACCACTTCCTCCCCCGAGGATCTATACCTCCCTATGTGACAGAGGCCGGACTGCCTATCCTCCTGGAGTGGGTGGGAAGTGGGGAGGGTCATTGGCTTATCTGACCAAGTTTGCCTTATTCACCCACCCCAGATGCCACTAAAACTGCCCCGCTACCCCCCCGTGACTGAGGCTGTGTCGCCTCTCGCTCGCCCCCTCCCCGTGACCGAGGCTGTGCTGCCTTCGCCTCTCGCCCCCCCCCCCCCCCCGTGATCGAGGCTGTGCTGCCCTCGCCTCTCGCCCCGCCCTCCCCCCGTGACCGAGGCTGTGCTGCCCTCGCCCCCCCCCCCCCCCCCGGCGACCGAGGCTGTGCTGCCCTCGTCTCTCGCCCCCCCCCCTTGACCGAGGCTGTGCTGCCCAGACTGTTACCTGTAATCAGCCACGCCCCCGGTGTGTTTCTTCATCGCGGTCTCCGAGCTCATCCCGTAAAACAGTTTGAACTTCTTCCCGTTCTTCTCGATGGTCTCCCCTCCGCACTGGGTGTGTCCCGCGAACATCCCGCCCAGCATCACAAAATCCGCGCCGGCACCTGGATAGGCACAGGTCGGGGGGAGGAAAGGAAGGAGTTGGAGGCCAGCAGAAAGAGGAAACGGTGGATGCGGGATGAACCGGGGTCGCGAGCAATGTTCCCTTTTTGTGTGCGTGACCCGTTCAAATTTCCACGCATGCGCGGTTTTTCCATTTAAAAGTCGGTGAGCGGCCTGCGCGGGATCTCCATAGAAACATAGAAGATAGGAGCAGGAGTAGGCCATTTGGCCCCTCGAGCCTGCTCCGCCATTCAATGAGATCATGGCTGATCATCCAAATTCAGTACCCTGTCCCTGCTTTCTCCCCATATCCCTTGATCCCTTTAGCCTTAAGAAATATATCTAACTCCTTCTTGAATATATTTAATGAATTGGCCTCAACTGTCTTCTGTGGTAGAGAATTCCACAGGTTCACCACTCTCTGGGTGAAGAAATTCCTCCTCATCTCTGTCCTAAATGGCTTACCCCTTATCCTTAGACTGTGACCCCTGGTTCTGGACTCCCCGGCCATCGGGAACATCCTTCCTGCATCCAGTCTGTCTAGTCCTGTCAGAATTTTATAAGTTTCAATGAGATCTCCTCTCATTCTTCTAAACTCCAGTGAGTATAAGCCCAATCGACCCAATCTCTCCTCATACGTCATTCCTGCCATCCCAGGTATCAGTCTGGTGAATCTTCGCTGCACTCCCGCTGTGCGGCTGCGCAACTTAACGGGATTAGTGGTCGCGAGTTTAAATCACTGGCAAACGTAATTGAGAGGCAGGGGATGGGGAGCTGGGAAAACTGGAGAGAGGGGCACAGGGAGAGATAAACGGGGCAGGCGGTTGAAGGTTCGCCACTCTGCTGTTTTCTGGGGCGGGGGGGGAGGGAGGCAGCCTTGACTGCCTCGGGGCAATTCCATATTGCAGCCATAGTCCACAAGAGGAAAAGAGCCGGGGGTGAGGGAGGGGGCCGTTAGTCAGGAGGAGCGGGATCAGGTCTGTGCTAATCGACAGCGAGACGCCAGTCCTGGACCAGGCCGCTATGCTAGCCCCTCCTCTCCGGCAGGTCGCTGGGGTCCGGGTCCCAGGGGCGCTGGCTGGCCACCCACCCAACTGGGTCATTCTTCATGTGTGTGCCCGCAGAGTGTCAGTGGGATATTCAGACCTGGGAGGCACTGCAGTGAGCCCAATCCTACCCTCACCTAATGCTTACACGTACAAATACACACACAATGCATGTGTTTCCCAGCCGTAGGCACTGTGTACTGGTCAAGAGGGGAGCCCGGCTGATTTTTTACCCCACCCCCTCAACTCCCTAATCCAGGGGGTGCTGAGGACCATTGTAGTCCCACTTACCACCTACACCCCAGCTGGGATCCACTAACAGACCAGGGAAGGACACTGGGCTCGGCCTGCAGTGTGTGGCTCAGTACCAGGCTGATGATGATCCCGACTCCGTGCGGCTCAGTAGCATTTACCCACTGAACAGCTAGATGACAGACGGACACCTGTAACACAATACAGCCGGCACCATGACAGAACCAGGCCAAGGGAGTCGGCCAGTGACCTCGGTGAAGATGCTCAATGGGGTTCTTGCCCTCGCTGAACTCCTGAATCGCGCGCACACAGTTTAGACATGAGAAATGGGCTCACCGAAAGCTTTGGCCACGTCTCCTGGGCAGGTGCAGCCTCCGTCCTGTCGAGAGAAATTCCACAGTAAACCCCAATACCTAGCATTCGACACAGACTAGTTCTTCAATACCCAGCTCCAATGCTATTTTAGTCACTCCAACACTTAGACATTAATGAGCTTTACATTACACACACCTTCAGAATAATGGAGTGACAGGCTGGAATCTAATCGAGGGGTTTGGGTGGTTTATATGTAGAATAACAGATACCCGGGAGTGAGTTACAGGCTGGAATCTAATCGAGGGGTTCAGGTGGTCTATGAAGTACTTGATTGGCTCTAAAGCACTTTGGAACGTGTCCTGAAGTCGTGAAAGGCGCTATATGAATGCAAATTCTTTCTTTTTCTAACATATTGGCTCCAAGGGCAGAGTGTGCGTGCACTAAGAACATAAGAAATAGGAGCAGGAGTAGGCCAATCGGCCCCTCGAGCCTGCTCCGCCATTCAATAAGATCATGGCTGATCTGATCCTAACCGCCAATCCACTATCACAGAACCATCTCCTGAATCTAACGGAATTAAACACACGAAATAGGAGCAGGATCAGGCTCCGCTACCCACAGGGCCATGACTGATCCGAACCTAGACTCATGTCCAAATTCCTGCCCGCTCCCCGTAACCCTTAATTCCCTTTACTTCTAGGAAACTGTCTATTTCTGTTTTAAATTTATGTAATGATGTAGCTTCTACAGCTTTTTGGGGCAGCATATTCCATGGACCTACCACCCTCTGAGTGAAGTAGTTCCTCCTCATCTCAGTTTTGAAAGAGCAGCCCCTTATTCTAAGACTATGCCCCCTCGTTCTAGTTTCACCCATCATCGGGAACATCCTCCCCGCATCCACCCGATCCAACCCCTTCACAATCTTATATGTTTCAATAAGATCGCCTCTCATTCTTCTGAACTCCAATGAGCAGAGTCCCAATCTACTCAACCTCTCCTCATATGTCCATCCCCTCATCCCCGGGATTAACCGAGTGAACCTTCTTTGTACTGACTCGAGAGCAAGTATGTCCTTCCTTAAGTATGGACACCAAAACTGTATGCAGTATTCCAGATGCGGTCTCACCAATACCTTGTACAACTGAAGCAATACCTCCCTATTTTTATATTCTATCCCCCTAGCAATGAAAGCCAACATTACATTGGCCTTCTTAATCACTTGCTGCACCTGCATACTAACCTTTTGAGTTTCGTGCACCAGGACCCCCAGATCCCTTTGTACTTCAGTACTTTCCAGTTTCTTGCCATTAAGATAATAACTTGCTCTACGATTTTTCCTGCCAAAGTTCATAACCTCACACTTTCCAGTATTGTATTCCATCTGCCAAATCTCTGCCCACTTACTTAGCCTGTCGATGTCCCCTTGCAGGTTTTTTATGTCCTCCTCACTCACTACTTTCCCTCCTGATGCCTGATTCCCACTGATGCCTGATTGAATGGGGAGTAAAGGGAGAGGGGCTTTGGTGCTGGAAAGTGAGTTGTGTGTGTGGGGCTAAGCGACCAAGCGAGCTGGTCTTGGGCTTAAATGTTCTGTGGCAAGGAAGTGAACCCGCCATTGCATCCCTCCGTCTGCTCACCGACATAATGTGACCGTTCAGACCGTGGGCTGCGTCCGCACACTCGATCACGGCACTCAGCTGCGGGTAACCGACCCCCGTCTTCTTCCGAGTCGTGCACACAGAGCCTGCGGAGACGAGAGGAGAGTACTGTTTTGTGGGGGCTGGCTGTCAAGACCTCGCCTTGCCGAGGTTTTGCAACACTACTGCTACGGCTCCGCAGCGCACTCTGCCCTTGATAAAATATTTCCATTGCTCTGCTGACACTCGTGAGCAGGACCCGAGTCCAGGAAACTTTGGTTTATCCGGAGGTTGTATGTCCAGAATACTCGATCTAACGGCAAAAATCAGGAGCCGTTTTCTGTAAGTTTTTTTTAGATCTCGTTCTTTTTTTTCCCCAGTCAGCCACTGCAAGGTCTGTAGCTATAGCAACAGCTTCAGCTACAGACGCTTGCAGCTGCAGCCGACTCTTTAGAAGCTGTTGCTAAGCAACAGTGTTGTCAGATATGGAGATGAAAACCTCCGTATGCTTCAACATTATTAACTTTGTATGTCCGGCAGTTTTGATAGATCGGCAACACGCTGGTCCCGTCAGTGCCGGATATCTCACAGTTTCCTGTACTGAGGCGGCTGAGAGGTCGGTCACACCAACAGTTGGCAGAGCTCCGAAAATCAGCAGACTGCACAAGCTGTACGCCAGTGGGGGAAACACAGGTCCCATCAGTAATTGCCAAATTACCAGTCACCATACAACCCGTCCGTACAGTCCCATACACTCACCGCACACCCCGTCCGTACAGTCCCGTACACTCACCGCACACCCCGTCCGTACAGTCCCATACACTCACCGCACACCCCGTCCGTACAGTCCCATACACTCACCGCACACCCCGTCTGTACAGTCCCGTACACTCACCGCACACCCCGTCCGTACAGTCCCGTACACTCACCGCACACCCCGTCCGTACAGTCCCATACACTCACCGCACACCCCGTCCGTACAGTCCCGTACACTCACCGCACACCCCGTCCGTACAGTCCCGTACAGTCACCGTACACCCCGTCCGTACAGTCCCATACACTCACCGCACACCCCGTCCGTACAGTCCCATACACTCACCGCACACCCCGTCCGTACAGTCCCGTACACTCACCGCACACCCCGTCCGTACAGTCACCGTACACCCCGTCCGTACAGTTCCGTACACTCACCACACCCCGTCCGTACAGTCCCATACACTCACCACACACCCCGTCCGTACAGTCCCATACACTCACCGCACACCCCGTCCGTACAGTCCCGTACAGTCACCGCACACCCCGTCCGTACACCCCGTCCGTACAGTCCCATACACTCACCACACACCCCGTCCGTACACCCCGTCCGTACAGTCCCGTACACTCACCACACCCCGTCTGTACAGTCCCGTACACTCACCGTACACCCCGTCCGTACAGTCCCGTACACCCCGTCCGTACAGTCCCGTACACCCCGTCCGTACAGTCCCGTACACTCACCGTACACCCCGTCCGTACAGTCCCGTACACTCACTGTACACCCCGTCCGTACAGTCCCGTACACTCACCGTACACCCCGTCCGTACAGTCCCGTACACCCCGTCCGTACAGTCCCGTACACTCACCGTACACTCCGTCCGTACAGTCCCGTACACTCACCGTACACCCCGTCCGTACAGTCCCGTACACTCACCGTACACCCCGTCCGTACAGTCCCGTACACTCACCGTACACCCCGTCCGTACAGTCCCGTACACTCACCGTACACCCCGTCCGTACAGTCCCGTACACTCACCGTACACCCCGTCCGTACAGTCCCGTACACCCCGTCCGTACAGTCCCGTACACTCGCCGTACACCCCGTCCGTACAGTCCCGTACACTCGCCGTACAGTCCCGTACACTCGCCGTACACCCCGTCCGTACAGTCCCGTACACTCGCCGTACACCCCGTCCGTACAGTCCCGTACACTCGCCGTACACCCCGTCCGTACAGTCCCGTACACTCGCCGTACACCCCGTCCGTACAGTCCCGTACACCCCGTCCGTACACTCGCCGTACACCCCGTCCGTACAGTCCCGTACACTCGCCGTACACCCCGTCCGTACAGTCCCGTACACTCGCCGTACACCCCGTCCGTACAGTCCCGTACACCCCGTCCGTACAGTCCCGTACACCCCGTCCGTACAGTCCCGTACACCCCGTCCGTACAGTCCCGTACACCCCGTCCGTACAGTCCCGTACACCCCGTCCGTACAGTCCCGTACACCCCGTCCGTACAGTCCCGTACACTCACCGTACACCCCGTCCGTACAGTCCCGTACACTCACCGTACACCCCGTCCGTACAGTCCCGTACACTCACCGTACACCCCGTCCGTACAGTCCCGTACACTCGCCGTACACCCCGTCCGTACAGTCCCGTACACCCCGTCCGTACAGTCCCGTACACTCGCCGTACACCCCGTCCGTACAGTCCCGTACACTCGCCGTACACCCCGTCCGTACAGTCCCGTACACTCGCCGTACACCCCGTCCGTACAGTCCCGTACACCCCGTCCGTACAGTCCCGTACACCCCGTCCGTACAGTCCCGTACACCCCGTCCGTACAGTCCCGTACACCCCGTCCGTACAGTCCCGTACACCCCGTCCGTACAGTCCCGTACACCCCGTCCGTACAGTCCCGTACACTCACCGTACACCCCGTCCGTACAGTCCCGTACACTCACCGTACACCCCGTCCGTACAGTCCCGTACACTCACCGTACACCCCGTCCGTACAGTCCCGTACACTCACCGTACACCCCGTCCGTACAGTCCCGTACACTCACCGTACACCCCGTCCGTACAGTCCCGTACACTCACCGTACACCCCGTCCGTACAGTCCCGTACACTCACCGTACACCCCGTCCGTACAGTCCCGTACACTCACCGTACACCCCGTCCGTACAGTCCCGTACACTCACCGTACACCCCGTCCGTACAGTCCCGTACACTCACCGTACACCCCGTCCGTACAGTCCCGTACACTCACCGTACACCCCGTCCGTACAGTCCCGTACACTCACCGTACACCCCGTCCGTACAGTCCCGTACACTCACCGTACACCCCGTCCGTACAGTCCCGTACACTCACCGTACACCCCGTCCGTACAGTCCCGTACACTCACCGTACACCCCGTCCGTACAGTCCCGTACACTCACCGTACACCCCGTCCGTACAGTCCCGTACACCCCGTCCGTACAGTCCCGTACACCCCGTCCGTACAGTCCCGTACACTCACCGTACACCCCGTCCGTACAGTCCCGTACACTCACCGTACACCCCGTCCGTACAGTCCCGTACACTCACCGTACACCCCGTCCGTACAGTCCCGTACACTCACCGTACACTCCGTCCGTACAGTCCCGTACACCCCGTCCGTACAGTCCCATACACTCACCCTCTGTAAAGTCACGTAGATTCTCTAGTCAGGGCAGGTCACATTCCTGGTACACCACCCCCGGACATTCCTTCTCAATGATAACTGGAGTGGAGTCCCACTCCAGGGACCTGAGCACATAAAGCTAGGCTGACACTCAAGGGCCGTGCTGAGGGTGTGCCGCACTGTCAGAGGGGCCGTCTTTCGGATGAGACGTTAAACCGAGGCCCCGTCTGCTCTCTCAGGTGGACGTAAAAGATCCCATGACACTATTTCGAAGAAGACCAGGGGAGTTATCCCCGGTGTCCTGGCCAATATTTATCCCTCAACTAACATAACAAAAACAGATTATCTGGTCATCAGCACATTGCTGTTTGTGGGAGCTTGCAGTGTGCAAATTGGCTGCTGTGTTTCTTGCATTACAACAGTGCTTACACTTCAAAAGTACTTCATTGGCTGTAAAGCGCTTGGAGACGTCTGGAGGTCGTGAAAGGCGCTATATAAATGCAAGTCTTTCTTTTACCTGGTCCGATCCCGACTTTGATGATGTCCGCTCCAGCCAGGATGAGTTCCTCCACCATCTCACCTGTCACCACGTTTCCTGCCTAGGGAGGTGAAGTCCATAGGAAAGGTTAGACATCAGCAGATTCGGAATGGGGTGGGGCAAAACAGCAAAAACTGAGATAGGATGTCTGAAATATTTACATATACTCAATTAAATTCCAGTTGGTGATGACAGAAACAAAATGCTCTCAGCCACAGACAATTGCTTCAGTTACAGGTGAACTGCCCGGCTTCTACAAAACACATCTTTGATCGAGACTTCTTCACCTTGTTAAGGCTGTTTCCATCTTATTGCCAGGTATTTTTGGTGAGGGATTTTAGTGAAGGAACCTAGACACACATCTGGTGTCCCATCAAACACTCCCAGGGCAGGTACAGCACGGGTTAGATACAGAGTAAAGCTTCCTCGACACTGTCCCATCAAACACCCCCAGGGCAGGTACAGCACGGGTTAGATACAGAGTAAAGCTCCCTCTACACTGTCCCATCAAACACTCCCAGGGCAGGTACAGCACGGGTTAGATACAGAGTAAAGCTCCCTCTACACTGTCCCATCAAACACTCCCAGGGCAGGTACAGCATGGGTTAGTTACAGAGTAAAGCTCCCTCTACACTGTCCCATCAAACACTCCCAGGGCAGGTACAGCACGGGTTAGATACAGAGTAAAGCTCCCTCTACACTGTCCCATCAAACACTCCCAGGGCAGGTACAGCACGGGTTAGATACAGAGTAAAGCTCCCTCTACACTGTCCCATCAAACACTCCCAGGGCAGGTACAGCACAGGTTAGATACAGAGTAAAGCTCCCTCTACACTGTCCCATCAAACACTCCCAGGGCAGGTACAGCATGGGTTAGATACAGAGTAAAGCTCCCTCTGCACTGTCCCATCAAACACTCCCAGGGCAGGTACAGCACAGGTTAGATACAGAGTAAAGCTCCCTCTACACTGTCCCATCAAACACTCCCAGGGCAGGTACAGCACGGGTTAGATACAGAGTAAAGCTCCCTCTACACTGTCCCATCAAACACTCCCAGGGCAGGTACAGCACGGGTTAGATACAGAGTAAAGCTCCCTCTACACTGTCCCATCAAACACTCCCAGGGCAGGTACAGCACGGGTTAGATACAGAGTAAAGCTCCCTCTACACTGTCCCATCAAACACTCCCAGGGCAGGCACAGCACGGGTTAGATACAGAGTAAAGCTCCCTCTACACTGTCCCATCAAACACTCCCAGGGCAGGTACAGCACGGGTTAGATACAGATATCCACGGGTTAGATACAGATACAGATCCACTAACTACACATACTTGGGCTTAAAAATCAGTTCTACGGGAAACTTCAAACTGGCTGTGAATGAACTGAAAGAGAAAGCAAGAAGGGCTTTCTATGCCATCAAAAAATCAATCCAAATAGAAATCCCAATTAGCATTTGGCTCAAAATTTTCAAATCAGTAATTGAACCAATTGCACTCTATGGCAGTGAGGTATGGGGACCGCTAACTCAACAAGAATTTGCAAAATGGGACAAACACCCAATTGAGATCCTACATGCAGAATTCTGTAAAAGTATCCTCCGGACTCAAAGGAAAACAGTAAACAATGCATGCAGGGCGGAACTAGGCCAATATCCATTAATAATCACTATCCAAAAAAGAGCCACCAAATTTTGGAATCACCTACAAATGAGCAATCCCCAATGCTATCACTACGACGCCCTGAAATGCCAAGAGCTGACCATAAAGAAGAATACCCTCAGTCAATTAGTCCTGGGACTCAGTGAAGTAACTACTAACAATACTAACAATAACCAGCCCCAGGACAGTGACAGGGTAACACAAAGAATTCGACCCAACACAATCGTCGCTAAGCAAAAGGAAAAATATCTGACATATTGGGCAGAAACAACAAAAACCCAAAGCAAACTCAATTGCTACTTGGCCCTAAACAGACAATACAACATAGCTGATTACCTGACCATGGTAAAGGATAACAAACTGAGAAGAACCTTGACAAGGTACAGACTTAGCGAACATAGCCTAGCGATCGAAAAAGGCAGACACAGGCAGACCAGGCTGCCAAGAGAGGACAGGATATGCTCTCACTGCAGTCAGGGAGTGGTGGAGACAGAGATGCACTTCCTCACAGCTTGTGGAAAATATCAGGGCATCAGGGAGAATTTCTACCAAAAATTCTCACAAATATGCCCTGATTTCAGAAATCTGAATGACAACCAAAAACTCCCATTCCTACTGGGAGAGGAGAGAAGCTGTATAACACTGGCGGCGCACTATGTTACAGCTTGCCATGAACAGAGGGACAACCAGTAAACTAAGAAAAAAATATATATAGACAATGCGAATGTATGTTTATACACTCAGGGATATACCTGTTTATACACTGTATGAATAGAACTGTGTTTATGTGCTAAACCATAAATGTATTTTGATGCTTTGGCAACATAAGATGTGACTTATCATGCCAATAAAGCGATTTAAATTGTACAGAGTAAAGCTCCCTCTACACTGTCCCATCAAACACTCCCAAGGCAGGTACAGCACGGGTTAGATACAGAGTAAAGCTCCCTCTACACTGTCCCATCAAACGCTCCCAGGGCAGGTACAGCACGGGTTAGATACAGAGTAAAGCTCCCTCCACACTGTCCCATCAAACACTCCCAGGGCAGATACAGCACGGGTTAGATACAGAGTAAAGCTCCCTCTGCACTGTCCCATCAAACACTCCCAGGACAGGTAGAGCACGGGTTAGATACAGAGTAAAGCTCCCCCTACACTGTCCCATCAAACACTCCCAGGGCAGGTACAGCACGGGTTAGATACAGAGTAAAGCTCCCTCTACACTGTCCCATTGAACACTCCCAGGGCAGGTACAGCACGGGTTAGATACAGAGTAAAGCTCCCTCTACACTATCCCATCGAACACGCCCAGGGCAGGTACAGCACGGGTTAGATACAGAGTAAAGCTCCCTCTACACTGTCCCATCAAACACTCCCAGGGCAGGTACAGCACGGGTTAGATACAGAGTAAAGCTCCCTCTACACTGTCCCATCAAACATTCCCAGGGCAGGTACAGCACGGGTTAGATACAGAGTGAAGCTCCCTCTACACTGTCCTCAATAATGTGCCTCAGCCCCTACCTCAGAAGAGCACCCCCTGCTGGACCCATATAATCTTCCCTTTCCAACACCAGTCATCTTGTTAAAAAAACAATATGCTGGAAGTACTCAGCAGGCCAGGCAGCCTCTGCGGAGAGAGAAACAGTTTCTCTCTCTCTCTCCAGAGGCTGCCTGACCTGCTGAGCCTTTCCAGCATTTTCTGCTTTTATTTCAAATTTCCAGCAGCCGTGGTGTTTTGCTTTTGTACCAGTCATCCTGTCGCCTCTCTGAGAGGGCTTGTTAAATTAGGGCTAGTCTTAACATACCGGCTCATTAGTTACTAGATTGAGACTGTACACAAAAACCACAGAGAGGAGCCTTTCATCCCTCTTCGGGCTGGATTTGATGTAGGTCCCACTGTACCATCCAGTGCCCAGGTTATTATCGTGATTTTCCTAGTACATAGAACCATACACCACACATCGTGCCTTAGCCGACTCTTTGAAGGAGCTATTCGTTGAGCTCTCTGTTCAATATGACGAGCTGTTTTGCACGGGTAATGAGGTTACCCAGTATATGCTGCAATAAAACACTCGCTCTTGGCGGATGTCGTGCAGGCGGGGGTCGAGGCAGATGGGAAATTTTAACTCCGGGGCCTGGTCTGCTTGGGGGCCCGTCAGGGAGGGAAGCGCTAGCTCGTCGTCAGGTGGGAACACTAGCAGGACGCCTCCGCCAGGGACCCAAGTAAGTGCTGGGGGAGGGAGGGCATGGCGGCCTTTGGAGGGGGAAAAGAAGACAGGGGCAGGGGAGGCCCGGAGTTCTCCAATACGATAGCAAAATACTGCGGATGTTGGAAATCCGAATAATAAAAGAAAACGCTGGAAAAACTCAGCAGGCCAGGCAACATCTGTGGAGAGAGAAACAGAGTTAATAGAAACTAGGAGCAGGAGTAGGCCATTCGGCCCTTCGAGCCTGCTCCACCATTCAACGAGATCATGGCTGATCATCCAAACCCTAGCACCCGGTCCCTACACCGACAGCCATCCCACCCAAGCCCTATCCCCGTAACCCCACGTATTTAATCCCCCCTAACACTAAAGGCCAATTTTTGTCATGGCCAATCAACCTAACCCGCACATCTTTGGACTGGGAACCCAAACTGGCCTTTTAATCTGTTTCATTTCCTGCTTTTTTCTCCGTTCTGACGAAGGGTTTCAATCTAAAACGTTAACTCTGTTTCTCTCTCCACGGATGTTGCCTGGCCTGCTGAGTTTTTAGAAGATAGGAGCAGGAGTAGGCCATTCGGCCCCTTGAGCCTGCTCCGCCATTCAATGAGATCATGGCTGATCATCCACACTCAGTACCCTGTCCCTGCCTTCTCCCCATATCCCTTGATCCCTTTAGCCTTAAGCAATATATCTAACTCCTTCTTGAATATATTTAATGAATTGGCCTCCACTGCCTCCTGTGGTAGAGAATTCCACAGGTTCACCACTCTCTGGGTGAAGAAATTCCTCCTCATCTCTGTCCTAAATGGCTTACCCCTTATCTTTAGACTGTGACCCCTGGTTCTGGACTCCCCCACCATCGGGAACATCCTTCCTGCATCTAGTCTGTCTAGTCCTGTTAGAATTTTATAAGTTTCAATGAGATCCCCTCTCATTCTTCTAAACTCCAGTGAGTACAAGCCTAATCGACCCAATCTCTCCTCATACGTCATTCCTGCCATCCCAGGTATCAGCCTGGTGAATCTTCGCTGAAATCCTTCCATGGCAAGAACATCCTTCCTCAGGTAAGGCGACCAAAACTGCGCACAGTACTCAAGGTGTGGTCTCACCAAGGCCCTGTACAACTGCAGCAAGACATCCTTGTTCCTGTACTCGAACCCTCTCGCTACGAAGGTCAACATACCATTTGCCTTCTTAACCGCCTGCTGCACCTGCATGCTTACCTTCAGCGACTGGTGCACAAGGACACCCAGGACTCATTGCACTTCCCCTTCTCCCAATCTATTGTCGTTCAGATAATAATCTGCCTTCCTGTTTTTGCCACCAAAGTGGATAACCTCACATTTATCCATGTTATATTGCATCTGCCATGCTTCTGCCCAATCACCCAACCTGTCCAAATCATCCTGTAGTTTCTCGGCATCCTCCTCACAGCACACACGCCCACCCAGCTTTGTGTCGTCTGCAAATTTGGAGATATTACATCTAGTTCCCTTGTCTAGATCATTAATATATATTGTGAATAGCTGGGGTCCAAGGACTGATCCCTGCGGTACCCCACTAGTCACTGCCTGCCACTCGGAAAAAGACCCGTTCATTCCAACTCTTGGCTTTCTGTCTGCCAACCAGTTCTCTATCCAAGTCAATACCTTGCCCCCAATCCCATGTGCTTTAACTTTACACGCTAATCTCTTATGCGGGACCTTATCGAAAGCATTCTGAAAGTCCAAATACACCACAAGGTATTGGTGAGACCGCACCTGGAATACTGCGTACAGTTTTGGTGTCCATACTTAAGAAAGGACATACTTGCTCTCGAGTCAGTACAAAGAAGGTTCACTCGGTTAATCCCGGGGATGAGGGGATGGACATATGAGGAGAGGTTGAGTAGATTGGGACTCTACTCATTGGAGTTCAGAAGAATGAGAGGCGATCTTATTGAAACATATAAGATTGTGAAGGGGTTGGATCGGGTGGATGCGGGGAAGATGTTCCCGATGATGGGTGAAACTAGAACTAGGGGGCATAGTCTTAGACTAAGGGGCTGCTCTTTCAAAACTGAGATGAGGAGGAACTACTTCACTCAGAGGGTGGTAGGTCCATGGAATATGCTGCCCCAAAAAGCTGTAGAAGCTACATCATTACATAAATTTAAAACAGAAATAGACAGTTTCCTAGAAGTAAAGGGAATTAAGGGTTACGGGGAGCGGGCAGGAATTTGGACATGAGTCTAGGTTCGGATCGGTCATGGCCCTGTGGGTAGCGGAGCGGGCCCAGGGGCCGTGTAGCCTGATCCTGCTCCTATTTCGTGTGTCTAATTCTGTTAGATTCAGGAGATGGTTCTGTGATAGTGGATTGGCGGTTAGGATCAGATCAGCCATGATCTTATTGAATGGCGGAGCAGGCTCGAGGGGCCGATTGGCCTACTCCTGCTCCTATTTCTTATGTTCTTATCCACTGGTTCTCCCTTATCTATTTTACCAGTTACATCCTCAAAAAATTCTAGTAGATTAGTCGAGCATGATTTACCTTTTGTAAATCCATGTTGACTTTGTCCGATCCTGTCACTGTTTTCCAAGTGTTCTGCTATTACATATTTTAAATAATGGACTCTAGCATTTTCCCCACTACCGATGTCCGGCTTACCGGTCTATAATTACCCGCTTTTTCTCTACCACCTTTTTTGAATAGTGGGGTAACATTAGCTACCCTCCAATCCATGGGTACTGTTCCAGATTCCATCGAATGTCGGAAGATGATCAGCAATGCATCTACTATTTCTAGGGCCACTTCCTTAAGTACCCTAGGATGTAGATTATCAGGCCCTGGGGATTTATTGGCCTTCAATCCCATCAATTTCCCTAACACCATTTCCCTACAAATACTGATTTCTTTCAGTTCCTCCCTTTCATCAGACCCTATGTTCCCCGACATCTCTGGGAGGTTATTTGTGTCCTCCTTTGTGAAGACAGAACCAAAATATGTATTTAGTTGGTCTGCCATTTCTTTGTTCCCCATTATAAATTCCCCTGATTCTGACTGCAAGGGACCTACGCTTGACTTCACCAATCTTTTTCTCTTCACATATCTATAAAAGCTTTTACAGTCAGTTTTTATGTTCCCTGAAAGCTTACTCTCATACTCTATTTTCCCCTTCTTAATTAATCCCTTTGTCCTCCTTTGTTGAATCCTAAACTGCTCCCAATCCTCAGGTTTACTGCTTTTTCTGACCAATTTATATGTCCTCTCCTTGGATCTTATGCTATCCCTAATTTCCCTTTAGTCACGGTTGAGTCACCTTTTTTGTTTTATTTTTATGCCAAACTGGGATGAACAAATTCTGTAGTTCATCCATGCGGTCTTTGAATGTTTGCCATTGCCTATCCACCGTCAACCCTTTGAGTGACATTCCCCAATCAATCCTACCCAACTCGCGCCTCAGACCATCGTAGTTTCCTTTATTTAAATTCAGGACCCTAGTCTCTGAGTCAACGACTTCATTTTCCATCTTAATGAAGAATTCGATCATATTATGATCGCTCTGACCCAAGGGGCCTCGTACAACAAGATTGCTAATTAATCCTTTTCCAGCGTTTTCTGTTGTTATTTCCTGAGTTCTCTTGTTGGGCTTGGAGAACACTCTTGGCCCACAAGGAAACAAAAAAAAAATTCTAAAGTACGTCAGGTTTTACTGGCAGGGCCAGCACTGCGCATGACCGCTGCGATTCTTAGGTTAAAATTGCGTCGGGGTCCTAACTGCATAATAGGACCCCCAATTTTAATACATTCATGAGGCCTCCGAAATGTGGGCGGCTAAGATGGCGACGGCTGGAAGCGCGTTCGGAGCACAGCAGTAAGCACAGCACCGCTATTTTAATCACCCGCCCGCCCAAGGGTGACCAAAAAATGTCTCACTGGTGGAGTAAGAAGGGCTGTTCCAGGATTGGGGCTGAGCAGAGGGAGCTTGATGCTGACTGTGCTAGCTGTGGCTCAGTCGGTCTCTCTCTCACCTCTGAGTCAGAAAGTCGTGGGTTGGAGTCCCCACTCCAGAGACTCGAGCCCCCATAATCCGGGGCCCACACTCCCCAGTACCAGTACTGAGGGAAGCGCTGCACCGTCGGAGGTGCCGTCTTTTGGATGAGACGTTAAAACCGAGGGCCCCGTCTGCCCCCTCGGGTGGACGTAAAAGATCCCACGGTCACTGATCGAAGAAGAGCTGAGGAGCTCTCCCCGCTGTCCTGTGGCTCAATATTTATCCCTCAAAGAACATCACTACAACGGATGATCTGGTCATTATCACATTGCTATTTGAGGGATCTTGCTGTGCTCAAATTGGCTGCCGCTATTGTAATGAAGTGTCGTTACAACAAGTGACCACACTTCAAAAAAAGTACTTGATTGGCTGTAAAGCACTTTAGAACGTCCTGAGGTGGTGAAAGGCGCGATAGAAATGCCAGGCTTTATTTCTCGCTGAAATTTCAGCTCCTTCATCGAACTCCTCACCCACGCATTGTTAATGGAGCCTGAACTCTCCTCTCCTCGCTGCCCGCGTGCTTACCATGATGGTGTGATCTGGGAACTTCTTCCTCACGTCTTTTACAAACTCCACAAAGTGTTCCGAGTATCCGTTGGCAACGTCCAGGCAGATGTAACACACTCCCGGGAGCAGCTCCAGAATCGCCGTCAGCTTCTCAAAGTCGTTGGGCCCAGTGCCGGAGCTTGCCGCCAGGTTCTGCGGGACGGAGAGAGACGGTGAGGAAGTCCCATCTGCACCTTGTGCGCGGCGCTCCCGTTCAGCTCCCACTCTGCTTATCCTCTCTCCTGTCTGCTCTCACTCTGCAGAGCCTCTCAAGTGTCACCTTGGCTCAGTCCGTCTCACCCCCGCCCCCTGCCACAACTCTTCGAGTCAGAAGGTCGTGGGTTCGAGCCCCACTTCAGGACTCGAGCCCCATTATCCAGGGCCGACACTCCCGGTGCCAGTACTGAGGGAGCGCTGCACTGTCGGAGGTGCCATCCTTCGGATGAGATGGTAAACTGAGGCCCCACTCCAGAAACTCAAGCCCCATTATCCAGGGCTGACACTCCCGGTGCCAGTCCTGAGGGAAGCGCTGCACTGTTGGTGGTGCCGTCCTTCGGATGAGACGGTAAACCATGGCCCCGTCTGCCCTCCTTGGGTAGATGTTGAAGATCCCACGGCCACTGTTGGAAGGAGAGCAGGAAGCTCGCCCCGGGGCCAACGTTCCTCCCTCAAACAAACCCACAAACGCAGATTAACTGGATCATCTCATTGTCTGCGGGATCTTGCTGAGCGCAAAAATGTGTTTGCCCACACAGCAACAGGTAAAAGCTGTGAAGTGTTTTGGGACGTCCTGCGAACACGCTGTGTAAATGCTAAGTCTTTCTTTTGACGTATTTCTCACGCAATCTCTCTCTCTTCACCGCAACACCCCCAACCCCCCGCAACACTGACCCACTTTTCATGTTACACCGTGTCATTTCTTCCCACACTCAACACTCCCGAGTCTACCTCTGCCTGTCCCCTCTATCACTCGCACGCACGCACGCATGCCTACCGCCCGACTGGCTCGAAACAGGGCAGCCCACCCTCCTCAGCACCCGAACAACTCTCTTCCCCCGCCCCCCCTCACCTGCAAACACTCTGGGTTACTGACAGCAAACTCCTTCCATTGCTCCAGTGTGTAGTGCTTGTGAATCGCAGTGAACAGCGAGAACTGATTGAGGAAACAAACATCAAGGGGTCAGTCACAGCCTGTTTTAAGTTCGGAGGCAGCCTACAACAACAACAACTTGCATCTATGTAGCGCCTTTAACGTAATAATAATGTCCCAAGGCGCTTCACAGGAGCGTTATCCAACCAAATTTGACACCCTGACACATAAAGAGATATTAGGACAGGAAAGAGGTAGGTTTTAAGGAGCGGCTTTAAAGAAGGAGAGAGAGGAGAGGTTTAGGGAAGGAATTCCAGAGTTTAGGGCCAAGCAGCTGAAGGCACGGCCGCCAATGATGGAGCAATTAAAATCAGGGATGCTCAAGAGGCCAAAATTGGAGGAGCGCAGAGATCTCGGAAGGTTGTGGGGCTGGAGGAGGTTACAGAGATAGGGAGGAGGTGAGGCCGTGGAGGGATTTGAAAACAAGGATGAGAATTTTTAAAATCAAGGCATTTGGCCCGGTGGGCTAGGGGAAGGGAGGGAAGCGGCAAAGGCCGCTGAACGGATGGTCTCGATCTTAGTGACAAAGAAGTGCATGAGCTCCTCGCTCTTGTTGTTGGAGGTGAGGGTGGAGGAGGCAGGGGAGAGGGGTTTAAGAAGACAGTTTACAATGGAGACTGGAGTATTTGTTGAATGCAGTAAAGGCAGTCAGCTTCTGTGTCTTTTCCTATTTGTACAAGAAAGGTTTCCGTTATTTTTTAATGTGGAATTTGAGTATAAGAATAAGACGTCTTACTGCAATTATATAGGACCCTGGTGAGACCACACCTGGAGTATTGTGTACAGCTTTGGTCTCCTTACTCTTATTCTTGCCATTGAGGGAGTGCAACGAAGGTTCACCAGACTGATTCCTGGGATGGGGGGGATTGTCCTATGAGGAGAGATTGAGTAGACTAGGCCTATATTCTCTGGAGTTTAGAAGAATGAGAGGTTATCTCATTGAAACATACACATTTCTTACAGGGCCTGACAGGGTAGATGCAGGGAGGATGTTTCCCCTGGCTGGGGAGTCTAGAACCAGGGGTCACAGTCTCAGAATAAGGGGTCGGCCATTTTAGGACTGAGATGAGGAGAAATGTCTTCACTCAGAGGGTGGTGAATCTTTGGAATTCTCTACCCCAGAGGGCTGTGGAGGCTCAGTCGTTGAGTATATTCAAGACACGAGATTGATACATTTTTGGATATTAAGGGAATCAAGGGATATGGGGGTAGTGCAGGAAAGTGGAGTTGAGGTCGATGATCAGCCAAGATCTTATTGAATGGCGGAGCAGGCTCGAGGGGCCGAATGGCCTACTCCTGCTCCTAATTCTTATGTTCTTATAGAATGTTCTGGAATGATTCTTCTAATTTGCAGTCGTCTTCAGCTAAGTGGAAATGCTCAGTGAGCATTCTCCCATCCCCAATCTGTGCTGAGTTACTGATCCCAGCCGGGGGCGGGCAGTGGGGGGGCTACAATTGGATTCAGTGCCCCACTGGTTTGGGGAAGAGAGGGAAAATAAAAAAACTGAGCGGGTTCCCGCTCCTGATCACTATCCAGGGCCGGCTACTGTCCCGGCTGCGCAATCGTGCTGTTCTCCAGTCAAAACATCCCGCCGGCACCCACTAAAAGAAACATAAGAATTAGGAGCAGGAGTAGGCCATTTGGCCCCTCGAGCCTGCTCCGCCATTCAATGAGATCATGGCTGATCTTCGACCTCAACTCCACTTTCCCGCCCGATCCCCATATCCTTTGATTCCTTTAGTGCCCAAAATCTATCGATCTCTGTCTTGAATATAGTCAACGACTGAGCCTCCACAGCCCTCTGGGGTAGAGAATTCCAAAGATTCACCACCCTCTGAGTGAAGAAATTTCTCCTCATCTCAGTCCTAAATGGCCGACCCCTTATCCTGAGGTTAAACACTGTAGTTCTAGACTCTCCAGCCAGGGGGAAACAGCCTCTCCGCATCTACCCTGTCAAGCCCTCTCAGAATCTTGTATGTTTCAATGAGATCACCTCTCATTCTTCTAAACTCCAGCAAATATAGGCCCATTCTACACAATCTCTCCTCATAGGACAACCCTCTCATCCCAGGAATCACTGTCTAGGTTCTCGTGCAAAGAACGCACAATCGGATCGGGTTCAAAATGAATGAATGGTTTTAATAGAGTAAGGAGAAACTGTTTCCAGTGGCAGGAGGGTCGGTAACCAGAGGACACAGATTTAAGGTAATTGGCAAAAGAATCAAGAGGCGACAGGAGAATTTTCTTTACGCAGCGAGTTGTTGTGGTCTGCAATGTGCTGCCTAAAAGGGCTGTGGAAGCAGATTCAGTAATAACTTTCAAAAGAGAATTGGATAAATACTTGAAGGGAAAAAATTTGCTGGGCTATGGAGAAAGAGCGGGGGAGTGGGACTAATTGGATAGCTCTTTCAAAGAGCTGGCACAGGCACGACAGGCCGAATGGCCTCCTTCAGTGCGGAGTCATTCTACGCTTCTACTGGTGCTGGTGAACAGAACCCCTGTAGGTGGAGGGGGGGAACGGGATGCGGATGTGTGTACACGCACCTTGCTGAGCACTTTTGCCATTTCAAACGTTCCCACCGTGTCCATGTTGGCTGCGATGATGGGAATGCCGGTGTACGACTGTTTGGAATTCCGGAACATGAACGATCGCAGCAGGTCCACCTGAGATGGGGGGGAGGGTGGTCGTGACAAGAGAACACAACTTGGGTTAATCGACAAAATCAAAAAATTTGCTCAACGTTTTTCCTGATTTAAAGAGAAAATCTGCACGCTGGCACTGTTGGGAACACGCAGTGGGTTCATCTGTCTGCACCCTCCCCGACGGTTTAGGCAAATTGAAAGGGGACAGGGGTGGATACGTGCGGTGCACCCCGCCAGTCCGAATCGAACGACCTGGTACTGTGTTAGCTGCCATCTGCCACAGCGTGGGGTGAGGGAGGGAGAGGTGGGGAAGGGGGGCTGCGTTTGACCTCAGCACTTGCTCCCGATCACCATCCCGTGACTCTGGCTGGAATGTGCCTGCGCAAGGGTTTCAATGGCAATCATGGTCTGGCTTCAGGCTTGGGCAAGTTGGCCGGTGGTGGTCGGGGCTTCCACACGTGTTTCCTCCGAGGGTCCGCCTGCCCAGTACACCCCCTGCTCCCCCCACCCCCCCCCCCACATCTCCAACTCCTTCTGCCAATACTCCTAGGAGGGGCTCTGAGCACAACCCATTTGTGAGGAAGCATCCTGACCCCTAGGAGCAAAGAGACTGAGATAGGAACGTTGGCGGAACTGGGAATCTTGGGCCTGCGGAAGCTGCACCCCAACAGGAGCACCTTTCGAAGAAGATTGGAAGATGTAAGTTGAAATTTGAAGGAAAGGCCCCTTTTAGGTCTGCATTACTATCACTTGACTCTAAACCACACAAGCAAGGCTTTCAGTCGATGCAGGCCAGGACCTAATATGGGACCAATTGCGAATACGGTCTGGGAAGGAAGAGCAGGTGGTGGGCAAGGAGTGGCATAGAATTCACAGCACAGAAACAGGCCATTTGGCCCAACTGGTCCATGCCGGTGTTTGTGCTGCACACGAGCCTCCTCACCCCATCATCATATCCTTCTATCCCTTTCTCCCTCATGTACTTACCTAGCTTCCCCTTAAATGCATCTATGCCATTCGTCTCAAGATAAGGTGCTCGTTGTACAAGGCACTACAGGGACGGGTCATGGGGCTACCCATCCTTCCCCCACCAACCTCCCCCACCCCCCCACACTTTTTTTCCACGTTGAAGCTTCCGGAACTCGTCCACAGCAGCAAGAACGAACTTGCATTTAGGCAGTGCCTTTAACAACAAAAACTAGGATTTAGATAGGGCCTTTAAAGTAGTAAAACGTCCCAAGGCGCTTCACATGAGCGATTATCAAACAAAATTTGACACCGAGCAGCATAAGGAGGTATTAGGACTGGTGACCAAAAGCATGGTCAAAGAGGTAAGTTTTAAGGAGAGTCTTAAAGGAGGAGCGAGAGGCGGAGAGGTTTAGGGAGGGAATTCCAGAGCTGAGGGCCTAGGCAGCTGGAGGCACGGCCACTAATGGTGGAGCAATTAAAATCGGGGATGGACAAAAGACCAGAATTGGGAGGAGCGCAGAGATCTCAGAGGGTTGTGGGGCTGGAGGAGATTCCAGAGATTGGGAGGATGCGAGGCCATGGAGGGATTTGAAAACAAGGTTGAGAATTTTAAAGCATTTCACAGCCAAAGAATTATTACTGTAGAACATTTTTGTCTTCAGAACGAAAGGCTGAGGTAAGAAATATGGGGGTAGCCCAATAGGGAATAAGCCCCTTTTCCTTATTTTTTGAACAGAGGCTTCCATAACTTGCTGGCAGGGACCAAGGCTATGATACCATATTCGTAGCACAAGAACTACGGAGGCATACTGTGGCACTGCCTATTTGTTAAGCTGCCCTTTTTTGTCCTATTCGCATGGAAGCTTCTAGAACTGGCTTCCAGCAGCAGGTCTGTGATAGGGGACTCATCGTAGCCCCAAGCAATTAAGGGTAGACGGACTATAAAGCTGCCTATCCGTGAAGCAGCTTCTTCTTTCTCCCCTCCCGCGCCTCCTTTTTCGCATTGAAACCTCCAAAACTCGCCCACAGTGACAAGGCCGAGATAGGGCACTTGTCGTAGCGGAACTCTGGGGTGGGACAGATGGCGGTGCTTCCTGTCTGGGTGAGAGTCTCCCTTTTCCCCCCCCCTTTCCTATCCACGTGGAAGTTTCCAGAACTGTGCCCCCCGCGGTGACGAGGCTGCGATAGGGTGCTCGTAGCGGAACCCAGGGAACTCTGGGGAACGGGTGGCGGCGCTTCCTGTCCGGATGCGAGCCTCCATTTTTTTTTTAAACACTCTTCCTTTCGGCGCAGATGTTTCCGGAACTGCTGCCGCCGCCCCACCCCCACAAACCGCGGCATTGAGGCCAAGATAGGGCACTAGTGGCATGAACCCGGGGAACTCTTGGGGAGGACGAATGGTGGCACTTCCTGTCCGGGAGCGAGCCTCCTCCTTTTTTCTCCCCCTTTCCTTTCAGCGTGGACGTTTCCGGAACTGCTGCCATCCCCCAGCGGCGGCGACGAGGCCGAGATAGGGCGCTCATGGCAGAAGCCCGAGGAACTCTGGGGAAACGGGTGGCGGTGCTTCCTGTCCAGGTGCGAGCCTCCATTTTATGGCCCCCTTTCCTTTTGGCGGGGAAAGTTCTGGAACTGCTGCCATCCCCGGGCAGCGGCGACGAGGCCAAGATAGGGCGCTCATGGCGGAAGCCCAAGGATCTCTGGGGAAACGGGTGGCGGTGCTTCCTGTCCGGGTGCGAGCCTCCATTTTATGGCCCCCTTTCCTTTCGGTTCAGAAGTATCCGGAACTGCTGCCGCCCACCCGCCCCAACCGCGGCGACGAGGCCGAGATAGGGCGCTCGTGATGGGAATCCTCGAGGAGGGGGGGGGGGGGAGGAGGACGGTATCCGTGGCGGCATCCTCCCCCCCTCAGCCGTTGTGACAAATATACCTCGCTGCGGCTTTTCAGCGTGCTCCGCTTGGGCCGCAGCAAGACGTCCTTGAAGTCGAGCTTGATGTCGTTGTCTATTCGGGGCATCTTTCTGCTCTTTTGGTGCTGACTCTTTTCCTCTTTATCAACCTCCTCCTCTTCCTCCTCGTCTTTGACTTTGAGGGGGGCGGGGCCAGGGGTGTCGCCGCGTGACCCGCCGCCGCGTGCTCCTTCTCGCCCTCGCTGGCCACGTGACCCGCCGGGGAGCGTTGCCAACCCCCGACCGTTGGGGCGGGGGGATCACGTGTTATAGCCCCCACTCTCACGTGGTAATCTCGAGGCCCACCCGCCCCCTTTTTACTCAGCTCGCGCTCCGTCACAAAATGGGGGTCCGGTGGTGAGGGGGAGGAAGAAAGGCACACTGCGCATGCGTTCGTCGCACCAGCGCTGCCCAACGGGCGGCTGACGTTTTGGGGGGGGGCCTAGCGCGCGGGGCCTGCCGGGAGATGTAGTCCGCCTGCTGCCGCTCCCGCTGGGACGCCAACGGAAGATGGAACTACAACTCCCAGAAGTGACCGCGCGCCAAGCTACCACAGCTCTGCCCTTGAAATTTAAAAACTGCCTCGGTGAAAAATAATTTTTTTCAAAACATATTCTTTAAGAGAACGAGTCATTTTTCTTTTTGGCGAATGGATCTCGGACCGTAATCTTTTTTTTAAATAATACACACACAAAGTGATCTGATTGGCTGAGCGCTCCGCCGGAAGGGCGGGGATTGGAGGAGGGTCAGGGGTCAAGGACGTGCCGCAGCTGCGAAACGATTGGCTGCGGCCGGCGCGGCTCGACCCCGGATGTTAATAGCAGAGGGAGAGCGGGGTGACAGCGGTGGTCTGGGAGAGGAGCCGGAGACAGAGACAGAGAGCTAGCGACAGTATGCTGATCAAAGTCAAGGTGAGTCCCAGGCTTGAGGCCTGTGGGGGAAAAAAAGCACAGTAGAGCCCCCCTATAAAACACCCCCTTCCCCCCCATATACATCACCCCTTCCCCCCCATATACATCACCCCTTCCCACCGTATACATCACCCCTTCCCACCGTATACATCACCCCTTCCCCCCCATATACATCACCCCTTCCCCCCCATATACATCACCCCTTCCCCCCATATACATCACCCCTTCCCCATATACATCACCCCTTCCCCCCATATACATCACCTCTTCCCCCCATATACATCACCCCTTCCCCCATATACATCACCCCCTTCCCCCCATATACATCACCTCTTCCCCCCATATACATCACCTCTTCCCCCCATATACATCACCCCTTCCCCCCATATACATCACCCCTTCCCCCCATATACATCACCCCTTCCCCCCATATACATCACCCCTTCCCCCCATATACATCACCCCTTCCCCCCATATACATCACCCCTTCCCCCCATATACATCACCTCTTCCCCCCATATACATCACCCCTTCCCCCATATACATCACCCCTTCCCCCCATATACATCACCTCTTCCCCCCCATATACATCACCCCTTCCCCCCATATACATCACCCCT
This sequence comes from Somniosus microcephalus, assembly GCF_052327205.1. Lineage (NCBI taxonomy): Eukaryota > Metazoa > Chordata > Chondrichthyes > Squaliformes > Somniosidae > Somniosus > Somniosus microcephalus. The sequence continues at coordinate 96,160,116 of NC_140990.1, read as the reverse complement.
TCCCCCCCATATACATCACCTCTTCCCCCCATATACATCACCCCTTCCCCCCATATACATCACCTCTTCCCCCCATATACATCACCCCTTCCCCCCATATACATCACCCCTTCCCCCCATATACATCACCCCTTCCCCCCATATACATCACCCCTTCCCCCCCCCATATACATCACCCCTTCCCCCCATGTACATCACCCCCTTCCCCCCATATACATCACCCCTTCCCCCCATATACATCACCCCTTCCCCCCCCATATACATCACCCCTTCCCCCCATATACATCACCCCTTCCCCATATACATCACCCCTTCCCCCCCCCCATATACATCACCCCTTCCCCCCCCATATACATCACCCCTTCCCCCCCCATATACATCACCCCTTCCCCCCATATACATCACCCCTTCCCCCCCCATATACATCACCCCTTCCCCCCATATACATCACCCCTTCCCCCCCCATATACATCACCCCTTCCCCCCCCCATGGACGTCGCCCCCTCCCCCCCCATGGACGTCGCCCCCTCCCCCCCCATGGACGTCGCCCCCTCCCCCCCATGGACGTCGCCCCCTCCCCCCCCATGGACGTCGCCCCCTCCCCCCCCATGGACGTCGCCCCCTCCCCCCCCATGGACGTCGCCCCCTCCCCCCCCATGGACGTCGCCCCCTCCCCCCCCATGGACGTCGCCCCCTTCCCCCCCCATGGACGTCGCCCCCTCCCCCCCCATGGACGTCGCCCCCTTCCCCCCCCCATGGACGTCGCCCCCTCCCCCCCCATGGACGTCGCCCCCCCCCCCCCATGGACGTCGCCCCCCCCCCCCCCATGGACGTCGCCCCCCCCCCCATGGACGTCGCCCCCCCCCCCCATGGACGTCGCCCCCTCCCCCCCCATGGACGTCGCCCCCCCCCCCCCATGGACGTCGCCCCCCCCCCCATGGACGTCGCCCCCTCCCCCCCATGGACGTCGCCCCCCCCCCCCCCATGGACGTCGCCCCCCCCCCCATGGACGTCGCCCCCCCCCCCCATGGACGTCGCCCCCCTCCCCCCCCATGGACGTCGCCTCCCCCCCCCCCCATGGACGTCGCCCCCTCCCCCCCCATGGACGTCGCCCCCTCCCCCCCCATGGACGTCGCCCCCTCCCCCCCCATGGACGTCGCCCCCTCCCCCCCCATGGACGTCGCCCCCTCCCCCCCCCATGGACGTCGCCCCCTCCCCCCCCATGGACGTCGCCCCCTCCCCCCCCATGTACATAACTGGCCTGCAGTTCAGTTTTCTCTCCCTCCTTTCTTTCTTGAATATTGGGGTTACATTTGCTACCTTCCAGTCTGCTGGGATCATTCTAGAATCTCGGGAATTTTGGAAGATCACAACCAATGTATGCATGATCTCTGCAGCCACCTGTTTTAGAACCCTAGGACATAGGCCATCAGATACAAACATAGAAGTTAGGAGCAGGAGTAGGCCATTCGGCCCCTCGAGCCTGTTCCGCCATTTAATGTGATCATGACTGATCATCCAAATTCAGTACCCTGTCCCTGCCTTCTCCCCATATCCCTTGATCCCTTTAGCCTTAAGGAATATATCTAACTCCTTCTTGAATATATTTAATGAATTGGCCTCAACTGCCTTCTGTGGTAGAGAATTCCACAGGCTCACCACTCTCTGGGTGAAGAAATTCCGCCTCATCTCTGTCCTAAATGGCTCCTTAGACTTAGATCCAGGGGATTTGTCAACTTTTAGTCCCATTAGTTTCTCAAGTACTTTTCCCTCCACTGATATTAAATACTAAGTTCCTCACTCTCATTAGCCCCTTGGTTCCCTGCCATTTCTGGTATGCTTTTTGTGTCTTCTACAAAGATGACAGATACAAAATATTTGTTTGAAGTTTCTGCCTTGTTCTCCAATATAATGTTGCCTGTCTCAGCCTCTAGTGGACCAACGCTTGCTTTTGCTACTCTCTTTTTACATACTTGTAGAAGCTTACAATCTGTTTTTATATTTCTTGCTACTTCTCATGTTCTATTTTTGGTCATCCTTTGCTGGTTTCTGAAACTCTCCCAATCTTCATGCTTACTGCTACTCTTTGCAACATTATAAGCCTCCTCTTTTAACCTAATACTATCCTCAATTTCTTTCATCTTCCACGGGGCGGGGGGGGGGGGTGGGGGTGGCGGTGTGTGTGTGTCATTGGAAAAGTTGATTATAAAGTGTGGCTAGCATTTAAAGAGATATTTCATAATTCTCAACAAAAATACATTCCATTTAGAAACAAAAACTCCACAGGAAAAGTGACCCAACCGTGGCTAACTAAAGAAGTTAAGGATAGCATTAGATTGAAAGAAAAAGCTTATAATGTTGCGAAGAATAGTAACAAGCCTGAGGATTGGGAGAGTTTCAGAAACCAGCAAAGGTTGACCAAAAAATTGATAAGGGAAAAAAATAGAATGAGAAAACTAGCAAGAAATATGAAAGCAGATTGTAAGAGCTTCTACAAGTATGTAAAAAGGAAAAGAGTAGCAAAAGTAAACGTTGGTCCCTTGGAGACTGAGACAGGAGAAATTATTATGGGGGATAAGGAAATGGCAGAAACGTTAAACAGATATTTTGTATCTGCCTTCACAGTAGAAGACACAAAAAAAGCATACCAAAAATGGTGGGGAACCAAGGGTCTAATGAGGGTGAGGAACTTAACATAATTAATATAAGTAGAGAAAAAGTACTAGAGAAACTAATGGGACTAAAAGCTGACAAATCCCCTGGACCTGACGGCCTACATCCTAGGGTTCTAAAAGAGGTGGCTGAAGAAATAGTGGCTGCATTGGTTTTGATCTTCCAAAATTCCCTAGATTCTCGAATGGTCCCAATGGATTGGAAGGTCACAAATGTAACCCCACTATTCAAGAAAGGAGGGAGAGTAAAAATAGGGAAACTACAGGCCAGTTAGCCTGACATCAGTTGTTGGGAAAATGCTGGAATCCATTGTTAAGGAAGTGGTATCAGGGCACTTAGAAAATCATAACATGATTAGGCAGAGTCAACATGGTTTTATGAAAGGGAAATCGTGTTTGACAAATTTATTAGAGTTTTTTGAAGATGTAACTAGCAGGGTAGATAAAGGGGAACCAGTGGATGTACTATATTTGGATTTCCAAAAGGCATTCGATAAGGTGCCACATAAAAGATTATTACACAAGATTAGGGCTCATGGGGTTGGGGTAATTTTCGTAGTGCCTAACGAAAAGACTGGGTTCTGCTCGGGCAATCAATCAAACGAACCTTAATGAAACAAACAGGTTTTAACAAGAAACTGCTGGACAACGTCGAATACAGGTCTGCTCTCTTCAGAGGCTCCACGAGGACTGCTGGGGCCGCTCCCCCGCTGACGTCATCACGTTCTTCCCGCCAGTCGGGGATCACGTGATGAATGGCATGACGTCATCACGTTTTGACTGCGCTGTTAAAGGAAACATGCGCTGCTCAGTTAAACAGTACAAATAAAGATGCAGACACCGGTTGTGGCTAACATGCTGTTAAAGGAATTATGTACAGACGATCTGAGTCCTTTGGTGGCTCCGCCACATGCGCCCCCCCCAGAATTGTCTTTAACAGTAAAAGTGAGACGTTGAGGAGGCCTGACCAGTCTGTCTGTGCGGCTTTGATAACCTGGCAGAGGAAGCTGATGGACGGTGGTCAAGTTGTCGGGCGGCTGTGGTCGAGCTGGCGCGGCGGTTGTGGTCGAATTGCTGGGCGGCTGAGTTTGGTCTGGCACGGCGGCTGCAGGCGGTCGACCACGTTTCGGCGGTTGAGCGGTGACGACTGGGCGATCCAGGTCCAAATGAGCCGGCTTCAACCGGTCCACCGAAATATGATCCGGCTTCCCTCCGATGTCGACCGCAAAGGATTTGTCTCCCGATTCGATGACGCAGAACGGACCCGTGTAAGGGGGCTTGAGCGGATCCCGGTGAGCGTCGTGTCAGCTCAGCCGGCACGTGGAAGCTCGGCAGGCCGTGATTTGATGTAGGCACCGGCGCGAAGCACCTAGCCGCTTCCTGGTGGCTGACGAGTTGTTGAGGGGCGGACCATGGCTCGGTGGGAGAAGGTAGAAAATCACCTGGAACTCAAAGGGGCTGGCCATAAACAAGTTCCGCCGAGGACGATTGCAGGTCTTCCTTGGGCACCGTCCGCAGACCCAAAAGTACCCATGGGAGTCTGTCCACCCATCCTGCACCTTGAAGACTGGCCCGTAGGGCGACTTTAAGCGACCTGTGGAATCGCTCGCAAAGGCCGTTCGCCTGTGGATGATAGGCGGTGGTGCGATGAAGTTTGGTGCCGAGCCCCTGAGCTACAGCGTTCCAGAGCTTCGAGGAAAATTGTGGCCCCCGATCGGAAGGGATGTCCGATGGTACCTGTTGTATCCGTGTGTTAATAGAGACACGGAAGGCAGGAGTAGGTTTCACGGGTGTTTACTGAACAAAGTCTGGAGGTGAACTAACAGATACAAGACACTATACAGGCTTATATAGCCCGAGTGGCCATTACCGGCATTACAGTACACAGGGGGCTCTTAAAGGCACAAATTCCTCCCCTTTTAGACAACCAGTACATAATATTTTAAGTAATCATTAATTAACATGTTACAAGAACAATAATCTACACATTTGCTGCAGTTAATCAATTATAAGTCAATCTCTCTGGAGGCTTCCTAACTCGGTCCGGATAACGCCTCGGTGGTGTAGTAGTTTTTGGTGGTGTAGTAGGTTCTTTTGGCAAGGCTGATTCGGCTTGAATGCCAGTATCGGGTTCATCTGGTTCCAGTATCACCGGATCGGAGGTAGATACTATGGGTATCTCTGCTTCATCATTAGGCGTATAGAGTTGTGGTGTAGGTTGTCCCCTTTCGGATGACTCTAGGATCTGGTCAGCATGGTGCCTTATTATGCTTTCTCCGATGTCCACGGTATACATCAGCGGTCCTAGTCGTGTGCAAATAGTTCCAGGCTGCCATTTCTCGGTACGGTAGTCCCGGGCCAAAACTTGTTGACCTATCTGGAAGGTTCTAGTTGGCCTTTCATTCATGCCTTGAAATTGTCGGTTCTCCACGTCCCTTCTGATGTTGGGCTTGATCAAATCCAGCCGGCATCTTAGTCTTCTATTGAAAAACATCATGGCGGGAGTTTGGTTTGTAACCACATGTGTTGCATTCCTGTATGCAAACAAGAAGTTATCTACCTTATGCTGAAGTTTTATGTCTTCATTACCCATGGCCTTTATGGCCTTCTTGAAGGTCTGGACAAACCTTTCAGCCAATCCATTGGTGGCGGGATGGTATGGGGCGGACGTGTAGTGCTTAACCCCATTGTTTTTTTAAGAACTTCCTGAATTCTTCGGACACAAATTGCGGTCCATTATCAGAACAGATCTGTTCAGGCAGCCCATTCCTGGCAAATATGGTCCTTAATACTGTGATGGTTTTGTCTGTGGTGGTGGAGGACATCTTTATTACCTCCGGCCACTTAGAGTGTGCATCAACCGCGATTAAGAACATTGAGTCCATAAATGGACCAGCAAAGTCGATGTGTACCCTTTGCCATGGAGATGAGGGGCTTGTGGTGGGGCGTTTTGGACTTTCTGGCAACCTAGGCAGCTCTTGGTCATTTCTTCGATGTCTCCATCGATACCTGGCCACCATCCAAACGCCCTAGCTAGGTTCTTCATTTTCACTCCACCCAGATGCCCCTCGTGAAGCTCCTTCAGCACTTTATCCTGGAGTTTGGGTGGAATCACCGCTCTGGATCCACACATCAAGGTTCCTCGGCACACTGACAGCTGTTCTCCTCTTTGTGAGAATGCTGGCAACAGTGGTTCGCCATGTGCTGGCCATCCCTTCACCGTTCAATCGTAGACTCGTGAGAGAGTCGGGTCATTTCTTGTTTCCTTTTCAATGGCAGAATTTGTTACTGGTAGACATTCCACTATGGTTGAGTGGAACATCTCCACTGGGTCTACTGTAGGTGCCTCTTCTACCGTTGGCAACGGTAGGCGCGATAAACCGTCAACATTCCCATGCTGTTTTGATCCTTTGTATTCTATGTCATATTGGTGTGCCCCTAGGAAAAGGGACCACCTCTGTAGCCTTTGTGCTGTCATAATGGGAACACCCTTTTTAGGGTTGAATATGGAGACGAGGGGTTGATGGTCAGTCAACAAGGTAAATTTTTGTCCGTGTAGGTAATGGTTGAATTTCTTCACTCCCCATACCAGGCTGAGTGCTTCCCTGTCGATTTGGGCATAGTTACGCTCAGCTGAGTTCAGTGAGCGTGACGCAAAAGCTATCGGACGCGTGATGGGTTGTAATCAGCCAAAACTTCCTTGGACGTGATCAAGCCTTTGCATTTATGGAAGGCACGTTTACAGTCTTCGCTCCATTTCCAAATTACTCCCGTTTGTAGCAGTTCGTTAAGAGGGTGCAGAAGAGTTGACAAGTTCGGTAAAAATTTATGATAGTAATTTATCAATCCCAGGAACGACCTTTAATTGTGAGACATTTTCAGGTGCTGGGGCTTTTATGACCGCTTCAATTTTTTCAGGTGACTTATGCAACCCTTCCTCGTTAATTATGTGGCCACAATATGATATTTGTTTCTGGAAAAATTTGCACTTGGGGCGATTTGCTCGTAGGCCCCATTCTCTCAGCCTAGTGAGCACCTGCTCCAAATTGGCAAGGTGCTCGTTGTCGTTTTCTCCTGTTATAAGGATGTCGTCTAGGTAGCATTGAGTCCCCGGAATCCCTTGGAGGACTTGCTCCATAGCTCTTTGCCAGATAGCTGGAGCTGATGCTACTCCGAAAACCAGTCGATTGTACTGGTACAGGCCTTTGTGTGTATTTATCGTGAGATACTTTTTAGAGGCCTCTTCAACCTCCATCTGTAGACATGCCTGTGCCAAGTCAATTTTGGTGAAACGTTTCCCTCCGGATAGTGAAGCGAAAATATCTTCTATCCTCGGAAGAGGATACTGTACCGTGTGAAGGACCGGGTTTACAGTCACCTTGAAGTCCCCACAGATGCGAATTTTTCTCTGTTCTTCAGATTTAGCTTTATTCAATGTTTTCTTCATGACCGGGACGATGGGTGTTGCCCACTCGCTCCAATCTAGCTTGGATAATACGCCTGCCTTTTCTAAATTCTCCAGCTCTGCCTCGACTGCTGGACGAATTGCGTATGGCACCGGCCTTGGCTTAAAAAACTTGGGAATTGACGCATCTTCCACTTTTATTGAGGCGGTGATGCCTTTCAAGGTTCCTAGTTTCTGCTGAAACACTTCCTTGGCGTTGGCCAAGATGTCTTTTAATCGTTCAGGTATGACGTCCTCATCATTTTTTTTCTTACTGGTCACCGTCAGTGCCTGAATGGAGTGCCAGTCTAAACGTATCTTCCTGATCCATTCACGTCCCAACAGCGGTGGACCACCATCTTGCAGAACGTATAAATACAACTTCTGTATTTCCTTGCCGTTGTATACAACAGCCACCTTTATTTTCCCTTTGGGGTATACTTTCTGCCCCGTATATGTTTTCAAGATAATGGATGTGTCTTTCAAAGGTATATGCGGAAATAGCCGCTCGTAATCCCGTCGACTTATGACGGTCAGAGCTGATCCTGTATCTAGCTCCATTTTAACTGGGGACCCCGCTATCGTGAGGGTAACCCAAATGGTCTGGTAATCTTCTTTGGCAATTACATTATGTAATTTGAGACAGCTTAGTCTCTTGTTTCCGGAGTCGCTATCGCTCTTCTGGTCTTCGGAGCTACTGTCCTTCATCATTTGTACCTTTCTGTACTTCTTATTGATTTTTTTCCTGTCCATGGATTTTTTGTGTCCAGATCGGCATACACGTGCAATGTGTCCAATCTTTCCGCATTGCCTGCATGCTTTGTCCTTGAACCAGCAGTCCCTCTGGTCATGGGTGGATCTGCCGCAGCGATAACATCTCTCGAAACCCTGTGTCATTTCATGGGTGCTGAAGTCCTGTGGCTTTTGCTGTATCTCTGCAGCTCCTCTTGCGGCTGCTTCGTATGATACAGCCATACTGAAAGCCTTGTCCAGTGTCAAATCTTTCTCAGAAAGTAGCCTTTTCTGTGTTCCTTCACTTAGGAGACCGCAGACGAATTTGTCTCGAAGAGAATCTGCCAGTCCTGCCCCGAATTGGCAGTGCTTTGATAGCTTCCTTAATTCGGTGAGGTAATCAGCGTTACTTTCATTCTTGTGCTGATTCCTCTTGAAGAATTTGAATCGTTCCGCTATCAGCAGCGGTGTTGGGTTTAAGTGCTCCTGTAGAGTATCAACAATCTCCTTAAAAGTCTTGTCCTTTGGTTTGGCTGGAGTGATTAAGTTTCGTAACGGCCCGTATGTCCTTGCGCCCATTAGATTTAGAAGTACTGATGCCTTTTTATCATCTATTTCATTTGCTGTGCAATATACCTCCACTCTTTCTACATATGTGGTCCAATCCTCTATATCGTTATCAAAAGCATTAATATTGCCAGCCTTAGGCATCTTGAAAAAAAATGGCGCCTCCCGCGCTTTCCTCCCTTCTCTGCAGAAAAAAATGGCGCTTCCCGCGCTTTCCCGCCGCTGCTGCTGATGACAACGCTGTTTTCTGCGGTTTTTATTTACAGGTGGAGCCTCGTTCCCGCCGGACTCTCTGGGACTTTTCCCTCCCTCTGCTTGGTCCGAACGCCGACCTGCTTTGCAGCGCCGGCCGTCTCCCGAGTGCTCCCCCCCTCTGTCTGTGTTTGCCTCCGCCTTCGCTGCTCGGCCCCGCTGCAGAGCCAGCCGATGGAGCCCCAGCCTGCCGCCCAGGAAGGATTATTGCAGTACCTGCCACCAGCTCGGCTAGCTGGCGAAACCAGTTTTTTTTTTTTTTTTTTTTTCTTGCTTTTCTTTGACTTTCGTCTGAGGAATCGATCTTCTTGAGTGGGTTTCCTCCGGGTGCTCCGGTTTCCTCCCACAGTCCAAAGATGTGAGGGTTAGGTTGATTGGCTATGATAAATTGACCCTTAGTGTTAGGGGGATTAAAAACGTGGGGTTACGGGGATAGGGTGGGATATGTGTTGGTGTAGGGGTTACGGGGATCGGGTGGGATATGTGTCGGTGCAGGCTCGATGGGCCGAAATGGCCTCTATCTGCACTGTGGGGTTTCTGTGATTCTGTGAGGTGCTGCCGAATTGCAGGTAAGTCCGTTTCCACTTCGTCGCCACTGTTGTATCCGTGTGTTAATAGAGACACGGAAGGCAGGAGTAGGTTTCACAGGTGTTTACTGAACAAAGTCTGGAGGTGAACTAACAGATACAAGACAATATACAGGCTTATATAGCCTGAGTGGCCATTACCGGCATTACAGTACACAGGGGGCTCTTAAAGGCACATACACCACAGTACCCCGAAACAAGCAACCTCGTATGAGATGAAGGCTCTAGCGACGTCTGCCGAAGTGGTGGAAACCAAAGGAATTGCCTCTGGCCACCTAGTGGTGCGGTCCACCATGGCGAGGAGATGAGTATAACCGTGGGAAGGCGGAAGTGGTCCCACCAGGTCCACGTGCACGTGGTCGAAACGGCGCTCTGGGACAGCAAACGTAGCCATTGGAGCTTTGACATGACGCTGGACCTTGGCCTTCTGGCAAACAACGCAAGTGTTGGCCCAGTCACGAACGTCGAGGTGCATACCCTTCCATACAAATTTCGCCGACATTAGCCATTGTGAAGCCTTCATACCAGGGTGCGACAACCCGTGTATGGCGTCAAACACTTTCCGGCGCCATGTGACTGGCACGATAGGTCGGGGAACGCCCATGGAGACGTCGCAAAGGAGCATGGTGCCTGCAGCCTGGAAACTGACGTCGGCCGCCTGGACACTGGATTGGACGGTTCTGTATGACTGGACCTCTGGGTCCGAGGCCTGATCTGCAGCCATGAGGGCGTAGCCAATCCCAAGGTGAACCGCATTGACCGTCGCACGGGAGAGGCAATCCGCTACCAGGTTGTCTTTACCAGACACATGTTGAATGTCCATGGTAAATTCAGAAATAAACATCAGGTGATGTTGTTGATGAGCTGACCACGGTTCGGTGGTTTTAGCCATGGCGAAAGTCAGTGGCTTGTGGTCGACAAAAGCCGTGAAGTGACGTCCTTCTAATAAAAACCGGAAATGGCGGATGGCTAGGAAAAGGGCCAGCAACTCCCGATCAAAGGTGCTGTATTTGCGTTCATTCCTTTGTAGCTGACGGCTGAAAAACGCCAGCGGTTGCCACGTGCCATTGACCCACTGCTCCTGCACTGCGCCAATGGCATAGTCCGATGCGTCCGTGGTAAGGGCGATGGTGGCACCTGGAAGCGGGTGCGCCAGCATGGTAGCGTTCGCCAAGGCGCTCTTTGTGTTGACGAAAGCTTGGTCCATCTCGGCTGTCCAGCTGATTGGATCTTTACCGGACTTGCCTTTGAGGGCCTCGTACAAAGGCTGCATAAGCAGAGCCGCCTTAGGGACGAATCGGTGATAGAAGTTGACCATCCCAAGGAACTCTTGCAGGGCCCTGACGGTCTGTGGGCGCGGGAAAGCGGTAACAGCCTCCACCTTCGTCAGTAAGGGGACCGCGCCGCCTGATGTTATGCGGTGTCCCAAAAAATCGATCCGCTGCAGGCCGAACTGGCACTTGGCCGGGTTGATGATTAAACCATGCTGGCTGAGGCGAGAAAAGAGGGCACGTAAATGGCCGATGTGTTCTTGCTATCGCTGGCGATGAGGATGTCGTCGAGGTAGACGAAAATGAAGGGCAGGTCTCGAAGCACAGAGTCCATTAAACGCTAGAAAGCCTGTGCCGTGTTCTTTAATGTATCATACTTGCCGTCTGCGGGTGGATTACCGAGTAGGCTGACGATCCACGAGGCAGTGGCGCTGTCGAGGGCGGAGACCACGTAGTAATAACGGGTCGGATCTGCGACGATGTTCCGGATGGCGAACTGGGCTTCAGCTTGGATGAACCAGGCGGCTGGTTGCTGCTCCCAGAACTGTGGCAGTTTTAGAGACACGGCGTTCGTTTCCATTCTGTAAATCTTCTGTGAAATCCATTCGCAAAAGTCGGGGTCACCAATGTAGGAACGGGAGTTCCTAACGAAAAGACTTGAGTTCTGCTCGGGCAATCAATCAAACGAACTTTAATGAAACAAACAGGTTTTAACAAGAAACTGCTGGACAACGTCGAATACAGGTCTGCTCTCTTCAGCGGCTCCACGAGGACTGCTGGGGCCGCTCCCCCGCTGACGTCATCACGTTCTTCCCGCCAGTCGGGGATCACGTGATGAATGGCATGACGTCATCACGTTTTGACCGCGCTGTTAAAAGAAACGTGCGCTGCTCAGTTAAACAGTACAGATAAAGATACAGATACCGGTTGTGGCTAACATGTTGTTAAAGGAATTATGTACAGACGATCTGAGTCCTTTGGTGGCTCCGCCACAGTAGCATGGATAGAAGATTGATTAATGAACAGAAAACCGAGAGTTGGGATAAACTGATCTTTTTCAGGTTGGCAGGCTGTAACTAGTTGGGTGCCGCAAGGATCAGTGTTGGGGCCTCAGCTATTTACAATCTATATTAATGACCGAGATGAGGGGACCGAGTGTAATGTATCCAAGTTTGCTGATGATACAAAGCTAGGTGGGACAGTAAGCTGTGAGGAGAACACTGTGTCCGCAAAGGGATATAGTTAGACTAAGTGAGTGGGCAGTAAGGTGGCAGATTGAGTATAATGTAGGGAAATGTGAGGTTATTCACTTTGGTAGGAAGAATAGAAAAACAGAATATTTTTTAAATGGTGAGAAACTTTCAAATGTTGGTGTTCAGAGAGATTTGGGTGTCCTCGTGCAAGAAACACAGAAAGCTAGCATGCAGGTACAGCAAGCAATAAGGAAGGCAAATGGCATGTTGGCCTTTATTGCAAGGGGGTTGGAGTATAAGAGTGAGGAAGTCTTGCTACAATTGTACAGGGCCTTGGTGAGACCACACCTGGAGTACTGGGCACAGTTTTGGTCTCCTTATCTAAGGAAGGACATGGCTGCCTTGGAGGCGGTGCAACGAAGGTTCACTAGATTGATTCCTGGGATGAGAGGTCTGTCCTATGATGAGAGATTGTGTAGAATGGGCCGATACTCTCTGGAGTTTAGAAGAACGAGAGGTGATCTCATTGAAACATACAAGATTCTGAGGGGGATTGACAGGGTAGATGCTGAGAGGTTGTTTCCCCTGGCTGGAGTGTCTAGAACTAGGCGGCATAGTCTCAGGATAAGGGGTCGGCCATTTAAGACTGAGATGAGGAGGAATTTCTTCACTCAGAGGGTTGTGAATCTTTGGAATTCTCTGCCCCAGAGGGCTGTGAATGCTGAGTCTTTGAGTATATTCAAGGCTGAGATCGATAGATTTTTGGACTCTAGGGGAATCAAGGGATATGGAGATCGGGCGGGAAAGTGGAGTTGAGGTCGATGATCAGCCATGATCTTATTGAATGGCGGAGCAGGCTCGAGGGGCCGTATGGCCTACTCCTGCTCTTATTCGTTATGTTCTTACTTTAGTGCTCTCTGGCTCTTCCAATCCTTTGAGCACTTTCTTTACCCTTTCTATGGTATATCCTGGTGCCCATCCCCCTGCAAATTAGTTTAAGCCCTCCCCATTTGTCTGATTTTTTTTTTTGTTCAGTTTGTGACCATATATTTCGTGACTACTTGCAGTTCAATGAAAATGTGAAAAGACTCGAAGGTGTTAAAAGTTGTGGGGTTTTATTCCGCCTAACTCCGGATTAGTTATCCAGGGATTTGGTTCCATTTTGAAATGAAATGTAATCGGCAGAATTCAAACCTGCACGGGGAGACCCCAATGGATTTCTAGTTCATCGCCTTAACCACTCGGCCACGACTACTGGGCCTGTGATGGTTTAAATGTTGCTCAGATAAAATTGCAATCATCCATCGCTCTGCAGCATAAGAGCACTTAAAACATAGAAAATAGGAGCAGGAGTTGGCCATTCGGCCCTTCGAGCCTGCTCCGCCATTCAAAATGATCATGGCTGATCCTCTATCTCAATACCATATTCCTGCTCTTTTCCCCAGACCCCTTGATGCCTTTTGTGTCTAGAAATCTATCTCCTTCTTAAATATATTCAGTGACTTGGCCTCTACAGCCTTCTGTGGTAGAGAATTCTACAGGTTCACCACCCTCTGAGTGAAGAAATTTCTCCTCATCTCAGTCCTAAATGTCCTGCCCCGTATCCTGAGACTGTGACCCCTCGTTCTAGACCCCCCAGCCAGGGGAAACACCCTCCCTGCATCTAGTCTGTCTAGCCCTGTCAGAATTTTATACGTTTCCACGAGATCCCCTCTCATTCTTCTAAACTCTAGTGAATACAGGCCTAGTCGACCCAACCTCTCCTCATACGACAGTCCTGCTATCCCAGGAATCAGTCTGGTGAACCTTCGCTGCACTCCCTCTATGGCACGTATATCCTTTCTTAGGTAAGGAGACCAAAACTGCACACACTACTCCAGGTATGGTCTCACCAAGGCCCTGTACAACTGTAGTAAGACATCCTTGCTCCTGTACTCAAATCCTCTTGCAATGAAGGCCAACATAACATTTGCCTTCCTAACTGCTTGCTGCACCTGCATGTTTACTTTCAGTGACTGGTGTACAAGGACACCCAGGTCCCTTTGTACATCAACATTTCCCAATCTATCACCATTTAAATAATACTCTGCCTTTCTGTTTTTCCTACCGAAGTGGATAACTTCACATTTATCCACGTTATACTGCATCTGCCATGTATTTGCCCACTCACTCAACTTGTCTAAATCGTCTTGAAGCCTCTTTGCATCCTCCTCATAACTCACGATCCCACCTAGTTTTGTGTTGTCAGCAAACTTGGAAATATTACATTTGGCTCCCTCATCTAAATCATTAATATATATTGTGAATAGCTGGGGCCCAAGCACTGATCCCTGCGGTACCCCACTAGTCACCGCCTGCCACCCTGAAAAAGACCCATTTATTCCTACTCTCTCTTTCCTGTCTGTTAACCAATTTTCAATCCATGCCAGTATATAACCCCCAATCCCATGTGCTTTAATTTTGCACACTAACCTCTTATGTGGGACTTTATCAAAGGCCTTCTGAAAATCCAAATACACCACATCCACTGGTTCTCCCTTATCTATTCTACCAGTTACATCCTCAAAAAACTCCAGTAGGTTTGTCAAACACGATTTCCCTTTCATAAATCCATGTTGACTTTGTCTAATCCCATTGATAACTTCCAAGTGTCCTGTTATCATATCCTTTATAATAGACTCTAGCATTTTCCCTACTACTGATAGGCTAACTGGCCTGTAGTTCCCTGTTTTCTCTCTCCCTCCTTTTTTAAATAGTGGGGTTACATTTGCCACCCTCCAATCTGCAGGAACTGTTCCATAATCTATAGAATTTTGGAAGATGACAACCAATGCATCCACTATTTCCATGGCTACCTCTTTTAGTACTCTGAGGTGCAGATTATCAGGCCCTGGGGATTTATCAGCTTTCAGTCTCATTAATTTCTCCAGCACTATTTTTTTACTAAAACTAATTTCCTTTAATTCCTCCTTCTCACTAGACCCTTGGTTCCGTAGCATTTCTAGGAAGTTATTTGTGTCCTCTTCCGTGAAGACAGAACCAAAGTATTTGTTTAATTGCTCTGCCATTTCCTTGTTCCCCATTATAAATTCTCCTGTTTCTGACTGTAAGGGACCTACATTTGTCTTCACTGATCTTTTTCTTTTTATATACTTGTAGAAGCTTTTACAGTCCACTTTTATGTTCCTTGCAAGTTTACGCTCATACTCTATTTTTCCCCTCTTAATCAATCTCTTGGTCCTTTTTTGCTGAACTCTAAACTGCTCCCAATCCTCAGGCTTGCTACTTTTTCTGGCAACTTTATATTACTCTTTGGATCTAATACTATCCATAATTTCTTTTGTTAGCCATGGTTGGGCCGCTTTTCCTTTGTTTTTGTGCCAGAAAGGAATGTACAGGAAACTTTGGTTTATCCGGAGGTTGTATGTCCAGAATACTCGATCTAACGGCAAAAATCAGGAGCTGTTTTCTATACGTTTTTTTAGTTTTTTTTTCCCCAGTCAGGCACTGCAAGGTCTGTAGCTATAGCAACAGCTTCAGCTAGAGACACTTGCAGCTGCAGCCGACTCTTTAGAAGCTGTTGCTAAGCAACAGTGTTTGTTGTCAGATACGGAGATGAAAACCTCCGTATGCTTCAACATTAACTTTGTATGTCTGACAGTTTTGATAGATCGGCAACACGCCGGTGCCGGATATCAGTTTCCTGTATAACTGTTGCAATTCATGCATTCGTTCCTTAAATGTTAGCCATTGCCTATCCACTGTCATGCCTTTTAATGAAGCTCCCCAATCTATCATAGCCAACTCACTCCTCATACCATCGTAGTTTCTTTTTAGATTTAGGACTCTAGTTTCAGATTGGACTTCTTCACTTTCCATTTTAATGAAGAATTCTATCATGTTATGGTCACTCTTTCCTAAAGGACCCCGCACAACAAGATTATTAATTAACCCTGTCTCGTTGCACAATACCCAATCTAAGATAGCCTGTTCCCTAGTTGGCTGCTCAACATACTGGTCTAAAAAAACATTTCGTACACACTCCAGGAATTAATTCATCCACAGTATTATTGCTAATTTGGTTCAGCCAGTCTTTATGTAGATTAAAGTCACCCATGATTACTGTAGTACCTTTGTTACATGCATCTCTAATTTCCGGTTTGATGCCATCCCCTACATTGCCACTACTGTTTGGAGGCCTCTAGACAACTCCCACCCCAATGTTTTCTGCCCCTTGGTGCTTCTTGCTCCACCCAGACTGATTCTACATCTTGAATTTCTGAGCCAATATCCTTTCTCACTATTGCTCTGATTTCATCCTTCACTAACCAGGCCACCCCACCTCCTTTTCCTTTTTGCCTGTCCTTCCTAAATATCGAATATGCTTGGATATTCAGCTCCCAGCCTTGGTCACCCTACAGTCATGTCTCCGTAATCGCAATTATATCATATCCGTTTACATCTATTTGCGCTGTTAATTCATCTACCTTATTACAAATGCTTCGTGCATTCAGATACAGTGCCTTTAGATTTGTCTTTTTAACATTTTAAGACATCTTAACATTTTTTTGTACTATGGCCCTATTTGTCTTATTACCATTTTCTCTTACCCGGACCCTATTTGTTCGTGCGCTCCTTTGTTTGTATGCTCTGTCCCTTCCTGACACTATCTGGTTATCCTTACCCCAATCACTTTCCTGCACTGCTTCCTTGTCTTTTCTCTTTAGCATTCTAGATTTCTCTCCACCGGGACCCTCCCCCCCCCACTTATTTAGTTTAAAGCCCTATCTACCTCCCGAGTTATTTGATTCACTAGAACTCTGGTCCCAGCATGGATCAGGTGTAGTCCGTCCCCAACGGAACAGCTCTCTTTCCCCAGTACTGGTGCCAGTGCTGCACGAATCAAAACCCACTTCTCCCACACCAATCTTTGAGCCACGCATTCATCTCCCTGATCCTATTGACCCTATGCCAATTTGCACGTAGCTCAGGTAATAATCCAGCGATTATTACCTTTGTGGTTCTACTTTTTAATTTCGTCCCTAGCTGCTCAAACTTTCTCAGCAGAACCTCTTTCTTAGCCCTACCTATGTCGTTGGTACCTACGTGGACCACAACTGGATCCTCCCCCTCCCACTCCAAGTTCTCCTCCCGCCCAGAGGAGATGTCCTTTACCCTGGCACCGGGTAGGCAACATAGCCATCGGGACTCATGCTCCTGGCTGCAGAGAATGGGAGGGTTCACCTCCGAGGGTTGTGAACCTTTGGAATTCTCTGCCCCAGAGGGCTGTGAATGCTGAATCGTTGAGTATATTCAAGGCTGAGATAGAGTTTTGGACTCCAGGGGAATCGAGGGATATGGAGATCGAGCAGACAAGTGGAGTTGAGATTGAAGATCAGCCATGATCTTATTGAATGGCGGAGCAGGTTTGAGGGGCCGTATGGCCTACTCCTGCTCCTAATTCTTAAGTTCTAATTTAACACTTTGAGTCCAGGTATTATTCTGGTAAATCTACGCTGCACTCCCTCCAAGGTTAATATGTGCTTCCCAAGGTGTGGTGCCCAGAACTGCTCACGGTACTCCAGGTGTGGTCTAGCCAGGGCTTTGTGTAGCTGTAGCCTGGGTAGCCGTGACTCAAGGTGCCAGCAACCGGATTCGGGCTGGCTGAGACCTCTGGTCCCTTGCATTCTGTGGGGCTGTGATGGACACGTGTCCTGCGTGTGTACCTTCCTTCTCTGTCCTTGAGCGTGTGAGGTCGTGGTCTGTGTACAACAGACTCCCCGCTCTCTTTCCCCCCCCCCCCCCCCCCCAGCTCTATACTAGAGATAGTTCTTGGGATGCTGGACTCGGTGTCTGTGCGCTGACAGCTGGTGGTGCTGTGACTGGTGAATTCAGGCAGGAATGAGCAGACTCTGGTGCGGGGGTGGCTGGGCAGTAGCCGGCCTGAAGCATTACAGCCGGTCGATCTGAACTGCGTTTTTTTTTTCCCCCTTTCAGACACTGACCGGGAAGGAGATTGAGATTGATATCGAGCCCACTGATAAGGTGAGATCTGTGTCCGTCTTGTCCATGTATCACTGAGCGCACCTTCTACTCGTGTGCCTTATGCGTGCGCTGTCTGTCTTGTGTGTGCTTTCGATGTCTCTCTCTTTCTCCTTTGCCCCGCCACCTCCCTCCCACTGACCCTTTGCTTGGGGAGCCGGTTCCAAGTGGCCCATTCTTCAGATATGAGAGCACACAGTGACTGTCAACAGGACATAAGACGTAGGACCAGGAGCAGGTCATTTGGCCCCTCGAGCCTGCTCTGCCATTCAGTAAGATCATGGCTGATCTGATCTTGGCCTCAATTCCGCTTCCCTGCCCGTTTCCCATAATCCTTGACTCCCTTATCGTTCAAAAATCTGTCTATCTCCACCTTAAATATATTCAATGACCCAGCCGCCACAGCTCTCCGGGGAAGAGAATTCCACAGATTTACGACCCTCAGAAGAAATTCCTCCTCATTTCCCATTTAAATGGCTGCCCCCTTATTCTGAAACTATGCCCCCTAGTTCTAGATTCCCCCACGAGGGGAAACATCCTCTCTGCATCCACCCTGTCAATCCCCCTCAGAATCTTATGTCTCAATAAAATCCCCTCTCATTCTTCTAAACTCCAACGATGATAGGCCCAACCTGCTCAACCTTTCTTCATAAGACAACCCTTTCACCTCCGGAATCAACCTCGTGAACCTTCTCTGAACTGCCTCCAATGCAAGTATATCCCTCCTTAAATAAGGAGACCACAACTGTACGCAGTACTCCAGGTGTGGTCTCCCCAACGCCCTGTAAAGTTGTAACAGGACTTCCCTACTTTTATACTCCATACCCTTTGCAATAACGGCCAACACTCCATTTGCCTTCCTAATTACTTGCTGTACCCACATGCTAACTTTTTGTGATTCATATACTAGGACCCCCAGATCCCTCTGTACCTCAGCATTTTGTAATCTCTCCATGGAAGGCATCACAGCTCAACCTGATCGTATCCTCCCCTATACACACGCACCCACTTTCCAGCAGGACTGACTGGATTCCTTCTCTCTTTTCCCCCCCCCCCCCCCCCCCCCCCCAAACCAACCAATGAGGCCGATTGTAGCCCCCTCCTAACACTCAACGCAGATCCAGGGGGTGGAACCTTGGCTCTTCCTGCTGTGTGGGGCTCAGTACCAATTGTTAACCCTCCCCACCCAACCGCCTGGCCTGCCCCTGGCTGGGATCGGCTAACTCACCACAGACCCAGGAGGGGGAGGGATGGAACCTGGGCCCTTCCTGCTCTGCGTTGCCCTCTACCAGCCTGGTCAGGCATTCACGTGCAGATCTGTTGGAGAATGCTTTTGGGGGCGGGGGGCGGGGGATGTTATTGATGGTGGGGCGGCGTCCGTATTGAAGAATGGCTCCTGAGCCCGTCTGATAACTGTTCTGCACTGCAGGTGGAGCGCATAAAAGAACGCGTGGAGGAGAAAGAGGGAATCCCCCCACAGCAGCAGCGCCTCATCTACAGCGGGAAACAGATGTGAGTATCGGGCAGCGGACGCGCAGTTAAGATGGGCTTTCATTTCTTTATAGCGCCTTTCACCACCTCCGGACGTCCCAAAGCGCTTTTGTTGTGGAGTATTTTGAACCAACACTCGACACAAGGTTTTAGGTCGATAGTCAAGTTGTCTTTATTGCACCGGTGGGGAGACTGTCTGCTCTGTCTTTAACCAGACTTCTCCAAATTGTTACAGCAAACACTACATTTTTATACATTAAAATACACATGGCCACCTCATGCACAATTCATTCCTGCCACCTGATTGGGTCTTGGCCTGCAAGCTCCTTCACGGATTGGTTACAAATCTTAATGTAAACATGTGTAAGCTGCCTCCTCAATCAATCACTCAAACTGCTGAATGCTAATTAAAAGATACCTTGGAATGTGACCTGGGTAATAAAGCTGTTAAAGGCAGTTGAAATGCTGAACATCCTGTCTCCACTTAATTGTTTTATTTTCCTCTTCAAAGGTCAGCTATCTTGACCGTGTCTTTATAGATGTGGCCTTTCATGTTAGCACCTGTCTTTCTTACACCATTCAGTGAAACTGCCAGCAATGTCATTTTAACTCTTTCCTCACTGCAGCTTTCCAGCCAATGAAGTACTTTATTTTTGAAGTGGAGTCACTGTTGTAATGCAGGAAACGCGGCAGCCAATCTGCGCACAGAAAGATCCCACCAACAGCTGTGTGATAAATGACCGGATCATAGAAACATAGAAGATAGGAGCAGGAGTAGGCCATTCGGCCCTTCGAGCCTGCTCCGCCATTCTACGAGATCATGGCTGATCATCCAAACCCTAGCACCCGGTCCCTACACCGACAGCCATCCCACCCAAGCCCTATCCCCATAACCCCACGTATTTAATCCCCCCTAACACTAAGGGTCAATTTTTTTTATCATGGCCAATTAACCTAACCCGCACATCTTTGGACTGTGGGAGGAAACCGGAGCACCCGGAGGAAACCCACGCAAACACGGGGAGAATGTGCAAACTCCACACAGACAGTCATCCGAGGCCGGATTTGAACCCGGGTCCCTGGCGCTGTGAGGCAACAGTGCTAACCACTATGCCACCGTGCTGCCACCTGCTTCAGTGTTGTTGCTTGATTGAGGGATAAATATTGGGCCCCAGGACACCGGGGAGAACTCTTCCAATAGTGGCCGTGGGATCTTTTACGTCCTCCTGAGAGGGCCCTCGGTTTTAATGCCTCATCCGACAGTGCAGCGCTCCCTCATTCCTGGCACCGGGAGTGTCAGCCCTGGATTACGGGGCTCGAGTCTCTGGAGTGGGGACTCGAACTCGCGACCTTCTGACTGAGAGGCGGGGTGGGTGGGGCGGGGCGGGGTCTTTCTTAGGCAGTCCCTCGGAACCGAGGATGACTTGCTTCCACACTAACGATGAGTTCTCAGGTGACTGATTCCAATGCGGGACCGACAGTCTCTGTCACAGGTGGGGCAGACGGTGGTTGAAGGGGCGGGTGGGTGGGGTGCTTGGGTTGATGTGCGCTCCTTCTGCTGTTTGCGCTTGGCTTCCGCTTGCTCCCGGCGAAGAGACTCGAAGTGTTCGGCGCCTTCCCGGATGCTTCTCCTCCACTTTGTGCGGTCTTGGGCCAGGGATTCCCAGGTGTCGGTGGGGATGCTACACTCCTTCAAGGAGGCTTTGAGGGTGTCCTTGAAGCGTTTCCTCTGCCCACCTGGGGCTCTCTTGCTGTGCCGGAGCTCGTGGGGTGGGGTGGAAACAGAGCAGCTCCATTCTCCTTCTCATCACTCCTTCCTTCTCTTCCCCAGGAACGATGAGAAGACGGCAGCGGATTACAAGATTCAGGGAGGCTCCGTGCTACATCTGGTGCTGGCTTTGAGGGGGGGGGCTCGGTGACTGAACACAGACCCTCATGTTGGGCGAAGAGAGTCGGGGGGGCGTGGAGATTTCCTCAAATGCACGTGAACTTTACAAACCCCCCCCCCCCCCCCCCATGTCCACCCGACGCATTCAGCTGCGTGCCCCCGCAGCCCCCCTCCCCCCCACCCCACACAGACGCCAAACCCCTCTCTGATACGCCCCCCTCCATCCCCACCAATAACTAGCACTCACCGGGAATGAGCAGTTCGCTATTTGCATTGCATCTGGTTTAGTTTTTTACTTAGTGTATTGATGCTGAATTCCCTTCATGTTTTTCCCCCCCTCCCCCCTTTGACTGGGGGCACATCTGGTCTTTCAAGTTCGTTCGGCCAGTCAGTTCTGACCTAGTTGAGTTAACTCATTCAGTCTGTTCAGGACCAGATGGAGCGAGAGAAATAAACCATTAAACTGACTGTATTATGCTTCCTTGATATCTGTCTCTTGTGTGTCAAGCTTTTTTTTCACCCCACCCCCCCTCCCATCTCCTTTTTTGGGAGGGGGACGGTGTGGAGCGATGATGTTGATGGTAGGAACAGGAGGAGACCATTCAATCAGATCGTCCCTGATCAGTGCCTTAACTCTATCGACCCACCTTGGTTCCGTAACCCTTAATACCTTTGTCAATCAAATTTATTGAGGGAAGTAAATACATGTTTGTGGTAAAAAGAAAAATGCAAAAATGTTTTAAATTGTTAAATTAGTACAAAATTTACAGGTGCAATCCTCAGTTTACATTATAGTAGTAATACATATTTTATAAGCACTAAATTTGCTAAAGCTTTTACATTTAAAAATAAGTTTCATAGATTCTCTCACTTTTTGGTTGGGGGGTGGGGGGGGGGGAGAGAGTTCCAGATTTCCACTACCCTTTGTGTGAAGAAATGCTTCCTGACATCACCCCTGAACGGCCTGGCTCTGATTTTAAGGTCATGCCCCCGTGTTCTGGACTCCCCCACCAGAGGAAATAGTTTCTCTCTACCCTTGATTCCTGGGATGAAGGGGTTGTCTTACGAGGAAAGGTTGAGCCTGTACTCATTGGAGTTTAGAAGAATGAGAGGGGATCTTATTAAAACACAAGATTCTATGGGTGCTTGACAGGGTAGATGCTGAGAGAATGTTTCCCCTAGTGGGGGTATCTAGAACTAGGGGGCACAGTTTCAGGATGTGGGGTCACCCATTTAAGACGGAGCTGAGGAGGAATTTCTTCTCTCAGAGGGTCGTGAATCTGTGGAATTCTCTACCCCAGAGAGCTGTGGAGGCGGAGTCACTGAATATATTCAAGGCGGAGTAGACAGATATTTGAGCTACAGGGGAGTCGAGGGTTATGGGGAACAGGCAGGAAAGTGGAGTTGAGGCCAAGATCAGAACAGCCATGATCTTATTGAATGGCAGAGCAGGCTCGAGGGCACAAATGGCCGACTCCTACTCCTTATGTTCTATCAACTCCGTTAATCATCCTAAACACCCGGATCAAATCACCCCTTAATCTTCTACACTCGAGGGAATACAAGCCGAGTCTATGCAGCCAATTTGCGCATAGCAAGCTCCCATAAACAGCAATGTGATAATGACCAGATAATCTGTTTTAGTGATGTTGGTTGAGGGATAAATATTGGTCAGGACACCGGGGATAACTCCCCTGCTCTTCTTTGAAATAGTGCCATGGGATCTTTTACGCCCACCTGAGCGAGAGCAGACGGGGCTTCGGTTTAACGTCTCATCCGAAAGACGGCACCTCCGACAGTGCAGCGTTCCCTCAGCACTGTACTGGGAGCGTCAGCCTAGCTTTATGTGCTCCAGTCCCTGGAGTGGGACTTGAACCCACAACCTTCTGACTCAGAGGCGAGTGTGCTACCCACTGAGCCACAGCTGACGCCTATAGGGCCTAGACAGCTGAAGGCATAGCCACCAATTGTGGGGGGGGTGGGTTATGCGCATGAGGCCAGTGTGTTCTCACGGCTGGAGGAGGTTACAGAGATAGGGAGGGGCGAGGCCATGAAGGGATTTAAACATGAGGATGAAAATTTTTAAATGGAGACATTGCCGGACCGGGAGCCAATGTAGGCCAGCAAGCACAGAGGTGATGGGTGAGCAGGACTTGGTGAGAGTTAGGATACTTGCAGCGGAGTTTACGGAGGGTGGAAGACGGGAGGCCTGCCAGGAGAGCGTTGGAATAGTCAAGTCTGGAGGTCACAAAGGTATGGGTGAGGGTTTCAGCAGCAGATAGGCGGAGGCGGAGCTGGAAGCAGGCGGTCTTTGTGACGGAGAGGACGTGGGGTTTAAGCTCAGCTAATGTGAACAGTCTGGTTCGGCCTCAAGACAATGGCCAGGAAGGTGGCTGGAGAACGGAGTTTGTGGCGGGGGCTGAAGATAATGGCTTTGGTCTTCCCAGTGTTTAACTTGAGGAAATTGCGGCTCATCCAGGACTGGATGTTGGACCAGCAGTCTGACAACACGGACAGTGGAAAGGTAGAGCTGAGTGTCATCAGCGTACATGTGGAAGCTGACTCAAGGTCTTCGGAAGATTTCTTCAAGAGTTAACAAAATAGATGAAGAAGAGAGGGCCAAGGATAGATCCATGGGAAACTCCAGAGGCAACGAGGCAGGCTCAGGAAGAGAAGCTATTGCTGGAGATACTCTGGCTATGATAGGTGAAGAGCAGAATCAAGCGAGGGTAATACCACTGAGCTGGACAACAGAGGAGAGGCATAAGAAATAGGAGGCCATTTGGCCCTTCGAGCCTGCTCCGCCATTCAATGAGATCATGGCTGATCTTCTGCCTCAACTCCATTCACCGGCCCTATCGCCATATCCCTTGATGCCTTTACTAGTCAGAAATCTATCGACTTCTATTTTGAATATACCCATTGACTGAGCCTCCACAGCCCTCTGGGGTAGAGAATTCCAAAGATTCACCACCCTCTGTGTGAAGAAATTTCTTCTCATCTCAGTCCTGAATGGCCTATCCTTTATCCTGAGGCTGTGGCCCCTGGTTCTAGACTCCCCAGCCAAGGGAAACATTCTCCCAGCATCCACCCTATCAAGCCCTGTAATAATTTTGTATGCTTCAATGAGATCCCTCTCATTCTTCTGAATTCAAGAGAATACAGGCCTAGTTTACTCAATCTCTTCTCATACGACAGTCCCGCCATCCCAGGAATCAATCTTGTGAACCTTCGTTGCACTCCCTCTATGGCAAGTATATCCTTCCTTAGGTAAGGAGACCAAAATTCTACACAGTACTCCAGGTGTGGTCTCACCAAGGCCCGATATAATTGGAGTAAGACTTCTTTGCATTGGAGGAGGATGCTAGTGCACCATAGTCTCCGTAACAGAGGATATCATTTGTAACTTTAAATAGGCCCGTTTCAGTGCTGTGGCAGGGGCAGCAACTTAATTGGAGGAGTTCAAACATGGAATTGCAGGAAAGATGGGCATAGATTTTGGAGGTGACAACTTTGTTCAAGGACATGTGAGGAAAGGGAGGCTGGAGATGGGGTGTTAGTTTGCAAAGGCAGAGGGGTCAAGGGTGAGTTTTTTGAGGCGGGGTTGATGACGGCAGATTTGAAAAGGAGGGGGACAGTGAGGAAAGGGAACCGTTTACAATATGAGCTAACATGGGGGCCAGGAAGGGAAGTTGGGCGGTCAGCAGTTTAGTGGAAATGGTGTGAAGAGACCAGGCAGTGGATCTCGTGGACAAGATGTGAAAGAAAAAGAAAACTTGCATTTATAATAATAATAATCAACTTTTATTGTCATTGTTAGTGCACAAGTGCAGTACAACGAAATGTAGGCTTGCGGCTCCCGAGAGTGTACATTTAGATTAAGACATTTAAACATGCAACATACATTTGGCTTGTAATACATTAACATAAACATAACCATAATAAAGTGCATTGGCAGATGTGCAGGCTTTAGAGTTTATTTGTGGAGTTCAGTAGGATGACAGCCCTGGGAAAGAAGCTGTTCCAAAATCTGGTCGTTCGGGTGCGAATGCATCTGTAGCGTCTCCCAGATGGCAGGAGGGCGAACAGACTGTGGCTGGGGTGGGTAGGGTCTTTGATGATGGACCGTGACCTCCGTAAACAGCGTTTCTGGTATATGTGCTCTATGGTCGGTAGCCGGGTGCCGGTAATGCGTTGGGCAGTTTTGACTACCCGCTGCAGGGCTTTCCGGTCATAGTAGCTACAGCTGCCATACCATACTGTGATACAGTTTGTCAGGATGCTCTCTATTGTGCAGCGGTAAAAGTTAGAGAGGATCAGGGGTGACAGGTTACATCCCTTCAGCCTCCTTAGGAAATATAGGCGCTGCTGGGCCGCCTTCACCAGAGAGGAGGTATTGAGGGACCAGGAGAGGTCTTCCGTGATGTGGACTCCGAGGAACTTAAAGCTGTCCATCCTTTCCACCACAGCCCCATTGATGTGGATGGGGGTGTGACTTCCGCCTTTAGACTTCCTGAAGTCCACAATGATTTCTTTGGTTTTCTTGATGTTAAGGGCCAGGTTGTTATCGGCGCACCACTTCACGAGATGCTGGACCTCCTCCCTGTAGGCTGACTCATCGTTGTTGGTGATCTGGCCTACTACCGTGGTATCATCCACAAACTTGATGATGGTGTTGGAACCATGAACAGCCACACAGTCGTGGGTGAAGAGGGAGTAGAGGAGGGGGCTCAGCACACATCCTTGTGGGGCCCCTGTGTTCAGGGTCAGGGCGGGGGGAGGTGTGGTTACCTAATTTGACAGACTGGGGTCTGTTTGTTAGGAAGTCCAGGGTCCAGTTGCAGAGGGAAGTGTTCAGGCCTAGAGTGTGGAGTTTGGTGGCCAGCTTGTTGGGGACGATAGTGTTGAATGCTGAGCTGTAGTCTATGAACAGCATTCTGATGTAGGTCTCCTTACCATCTAGGTGATTCAGTGCCGAGTGTAGAGCAGTTGTGATTGCATCCTCCGTTGATCTGTTTGCACGATAGGCAAACTGGTGTTGGTCAAGAGAGGCGGGAACACTGGCTCTGATGTGAGCCAGGACCAGTCTCTCGAAACACTTCATTATGATGGGTGTGAGTGCGACAGGTCGATAGTCGTTCAGGCACGTCACAGCCTTTGTTTTGGCACAGGGATAATGGTAGCGGTCTTGAAGCATGTAGGGACTACTGCCTGGGCCAATGACAGATTGAAGATGGCAGTGAAGACATCAGCCAGCTGATCAGCACATTCCTTGAGTACCCGTCCAGGGATGCTATCCGGTCCAGCAGCCTTTCGTGTGTTCACTCCGCGTAGAACACCCCTTACGTCGGAGGTCGACAGAGTGAGCACCTGGTTTTCCGGGGGTGGCAAGGCTTTGGTAGCCGGCTCCCTCTTGTCCCTGTCGAAGCGAGCATAGAAGTTAAGCTCCTCCGGAAGGGAGGCGTCGCTAACCGGGGGGCTGGTGTTTTTGCTCTTGTAGTCAGTGATGGACTGGATGCCTTGCCACATGCGCCGGGGGTCCGAGTTGTTGTGGAAATGGTCCTCTATCCGCAGTGTCTGTTTCCTTTTGGCAGTCCTGATACCCTTTTTTAGGTTGGTCCTAGCTTCACTGTAAGCCGCCGCGTCACCAGATTTAAATGCTGCGTCGCGTGCTTTCAACAGCGAGCGGACCTCTCCGTTCATCCAGGGTTTCTGGTTGGGGTATGTCCTGATATTTTTATGGGTCGTGCCGACCTCGACGCAACTGTTAATGTAGAATAGCACTGTGGATGCGTATTCCTCGATGTCATTATGGGCAAACATGCCCCAATCAGTGCGTTCGAAGCAATCCTGAAGCTCCGAGACTGCCCCCTCTGGCCATACTTTCACTGATCTTACTGATGTTTTCACTCTTTTGATGAGCGGTTTGTATGCCGGGGCTAGAAACAGGGAGAGGTGGTCAGACTTCCCAAGGTGGGGGCAGGGAATGGCCTTATAAGCGTCTACAATGCTTGTGTAGACTTGATCCAGTGTGTTCTCCCCTCTTGTGGGGCAGGAAACATTCTGGTGGAATTTCGGTAGTACAGTTTTTAGGTTTATGTGATTGAAGTCCCCCGCGACGATAAAAGCTCCGTCTGGGTGCGCAGTTTGTTGTTCGCTGATGGCCCTGTAGAGGTCCTTCAGTGCTAGTTTGGCATTAGCGTGTGGTGGGATGTAGACCGCAGTGATGATAACAGCTGTGAATTCCCAAGGTAGGTAGAAGGGTCTGCACCTTACCATGAGGAATTCCAAATCAGCAGAACAGGATCTATCGATTATGTCCGTGTTAGTGCACCAGGCATTGTTAGTGTAAATGCACAAACCGCCTCCCTTGCTCTTACCGGAGTCTGCAGTTCTGTCGGCGCGGAAGACCGTGCGTCCTTCTAGTTGGATGGTGGTGTCAGGGATGCCGTTGTTCAACCAGGTCTCTGTGAAGATCATGGCGCAGCATTCCTTTGTCCTTTCCTGTGAGGAGAGATCAAGTTTGATCTCATCCATTTTATTTTCTAGTGACCTGACGTTGGCCAGGAAAATACTTGGGAGGGAGGGTTTGTGTGGGGCCCTCTTCAGCCTATTTTGGATTCCAGCCCTCTTACCCCGCTTCTGCTTGCGTTCCCTGCACGGTCTGCGCCGACTTCCGGCTGGGGAAGGACGCCACGCTGGTCCCGGGGGTCGGGCGATGTCGGGAGGCAGATCGATGGCGCCGAGTGTCAGCCCCGATGTCGAGGAGCGTCTGCCGGCTGTACAGTAGGTCTGCCCTCAATTCCCGTATCAGCAGAGTCCAGAAGAGACTCAGAAAGAGGGTGAAAACGCTCAGTCTTGGGAGAAACAAAGCCGCTGCGTCCGTGCGCGCCGCCTTTCACGACCACCGGATGTTCCAAAGCACTTTAGAGCCAATGAAGTACTTTTTGAAGTGTAGTCACTGTGGTAGGAAACGCGGCTGCCAACTTGCGCACAGCAAGCTCCCACAGACAGCAATGTGATAATGACCAAATAATCTGTTGTAGTGATTGATGCGCTATCAATTACTCATAAAAGACGGAGAGTTAGGAGAGTAACTAAAGGCTTTTATTAGCAAAGAACAGAGCATGCCTCTCGTGGTTGACTGGGTTCCAAGAAGGCAGGGGGCTGCAGAGTAGTCACCTTTATACTTGGGCCTGTGGGTGGAGCCGGGGCGGAGCCAGCAGAGACATGCTGAGGCATGCATAGGTACAACAGTGTGCAACAACAACGGTGAACAACAATAACAGTGGTTTACCACATTCACCCCTTGTTTAAAATTGAGTCCGGCGGGGTGAAGTGTACTAAAGGTTCGTGTAAGTAAGCCTATCAGGTGGCCTTGTATGCCGTCCTGATCGTCGTGGTGGCGGTGGTGATGGTGCAGCATCCAACGTTGAATCTGGCATCTCATTGAGTGGTTGGGTGGTCAATGACGGGTCCTGGGGCTGCGGCATGCCGTCTAGCGGGGTTGGGTTGTGGGTAGTGGTGGATGGCAATGGTAGTGTTTCAGGGGCACCCGAAGGTGCGAGATCTCGTGTGGAGGCTGTGTCCTCCCGCCCGTCCGGGTACGCTACGTAAGCGTACTGGGGGTAGGCGTGGGTAGTGGTGGGTGGCGAGGGAGGTGTTTCGGGAGCACCCGAAGGTGCGAGGTCTCATATGGAGACTGTGTCCTCCCGCCCGTCCGGGTACACCACGTAAGCATACTGAGGGTTGGCATGGAGGAGGCTCACCCTCTCGACCAGGGGGTCCGTCTTATGGGACCTCACGTGCTTCCGCAGTAGGACAGGTCCTGGAGAAGTCAGCCATGTCGGTAGCGAGATCCCCGATGTGGACTTCCTGGGGAAGGAGAACATTCTCTCGTGAGGGGTAGCATTGGTGGCTGTACAGAGCAGTGACCGAATGGAATGGAGCGCCGCAGGGAGGACCTCCTGCCAGCGAGAGGTCGGAAGGCCCTTAGATTTCAAGTTTAAAAGGACTGCCTTCCAGACCGTCGCATTCTCCCTTTCTACCTGGCCATTCCCCCGGGGGTTGTAGCTGGTGGTCCTGCTTGTAGCAATACCTCTCGCGAGCAGGTACTGCCGAAGTTCGTCGCTCATAAAGGATGAGCCCCTGTCGCTATGGATATAGCTAGGGAAACCGAACAAGGCGAAGAGGTCATTCAGACATTTAATGACCGTGGTACTGGTCATGTCTGAGCAAGGGATGGCAAACGGGAAACGGGAGTACTCGTCAATTATGTTGAGGAAGTACACATTGCGGTCGGAGGAGGGGAGGGGCCCTTTAAAATCGACGCTCAGCCGTTCAAAGGGGCGCGTGGCTTTGATCAGGCTTGCTCTGTCTGGCCTATAAAAATGCGGTTTGCACTCAGCACAGATTTGGCAGTTCCTGGTCATGGTCCTGACCTCCTCGATGGAGTAGGGCAGGTTACGGGATTTGATGAAGTGAAAAAACCTGGTGACCCCCGGGTGGCAGAGGTCATTGTGGAGGGTCTTCAGTCTATCAACCTGCGCGTTGGCGCATGTACCACGTGATAGGGCATCTGGGGGCTCATTGAGTTTCCCGGACCGGTACAAGATATCGTAATTGTAGGTGGAGAGTTCGATTCTCCACCTCAAGATCTTGTCATTCTTGATTTTGCCCCTCTGCTTATTATTAAACATAAAAGCTACTGAACGCTGGTCAGTGAGCAGGGTAAATCGTTTTCCGGCCAGGTAATGCCTCCAATGTCGCACAGCTTCCACAATGGCCTGGGCCTCCTTTTCGACAGAGGAGTGTCGAATCTCGGGACCCTGGAGGGTCCTTGAGAAAAAGGCCACGGGCCTCCCCGCCTGGTTAAGGGTTGCAGCTAGGGCAAAGTCGGATGCGTCGCTCTCCACTTGGAAAGTGATGGACTCATCCACTGCGTGCATCGTGGCCCTTGCAATATCTCTTTTTATGAGAGTGAAGGCTGCACAGGCCTCTGCTGTCAGGGGGAAGGAGGTGGACTTGATGAGGGGTCTGGCTTTGTCCGCATAGTTGGGCACCCACTGAGCATAGTACGAGAAAAACCCTAGGCATCACTTCAGTGCTTTTTGGCAGTGGGGGAGGGGGAGCTCCATAAGGGGGCGCATTCTGTCGGGGTCGGGGCCGATGACTCCGTTCTCCACTACGCAGCCAAGAATGGCAAGGCGCATGGTACGAAACATACACTTGTCCTTGTTGTATGTTAGGTTCAGCCGTTGGGCCGTACGGAGGAATTTCTCTAGATTAACATCGTGGTCCTGCTGGTCGTGGCCGCAGATGGTGACGTTGTCTAGATAGGGGAAAGTGGCCTGGAGCGCGTTCTGGTCAACCATCCGGTCCATCTCCCGTTGGAAGACTGAAACCCCGTTGGTGACGCCGAAGGGAACTCTGAGGAAGTGGTAGAGACGACCGTCAGCTTCAAAAGCTGTGTACTGGCGGTCCTCAGCCCTGATGGGGAGCTGGTGGTATGCCGACTTCAGATCAATCGTCGAGAACACCCGGTATTGTGCTATCTGATTGACCATGTCAGATATGCGGGGGAGTGGGTATGCATCTAGCTGGGTGTAGCGATCTATCGTCTGGCTGTAGTCAATAACCAGGCGCTGTTTTTCGCCAGTCTTCACTACCACCACTTGTGCTCGCCATGGGCTGGTGCTACTTTCAATAATCCCTTCTTTCAGGAGTCTCGCTACCTCGGATTTAATGAAGCTCCTATCCCCGGCACTGTAACGCCTGCTTTTGGTAGCGATGGGCTTACAGTCGTGGGTGAGGTTAGCGAACAAGGAGGGGGGGGGGACTTTAAGGGTGGAGAGGCTGCAAATGTTGCACGGCGGGCGATTTAGAAGCTGCTGGCTGCAGACTGTGAGTGGGGGGAGGGGTCCGTCGTACGCTAATGTGACACTCTTAAGGTGGCACTGAAAATCCAACCCCAGTAGAACGGCAGCGCAGAGATGTGGCATGACCAGAAGTTTAAAATTTTTGTATTCTGTGCCCCGTACTGAAAGGGTCACTACACAGTAGCCAACGACGTCCGCTGACTGGGCTTTGGAAGCCAAAGAGATCCGATGGCGCGTCGGCAGGACCGGGAGAGAGTAACTGCGCACCGTGTCGGGGTGGATAAAGCTCTCCGTGCTCCCGCTGTCAAAAAGGCAGGTAGTGTCGCGGCCGTTTACCGTAATGTCCATCATGGACCTGGACAGTTGATGAGGGAGAGATTGGTCCAGCGTCACGGAGGCCAGCGTATGGTCGAGCGGGTCGATGTGGTCGTCAGATGAGGCGGTGGTTGAGTCCGGGTCCCCCGTGGTTGAAGTTGGAGACGTCCAAGATGGCGGACAAAATGGCGGCGCCCATGATCCCGATCCCCACGCGGCTGGGGGAGCACAAGATGGCGGACAAGATGGCTGCCCCCACGGTTCGCATGCGACGCTGCTGGCGTTAGCGGTTTTATCTTTGCAGGCGCTGACATAGTGTCCTTTCTTCCCGCAGCCGGAGCAGGTAGCGTTTCTCACCGGGCAGCGTGCTCTGGGGTGTTTTGCCTGGCCACAAAAATAACATTTCTGTGCCTTGGACATCGCAGCAGCAGTTGAAGGTGGCGGTCCCATGACCCAAGGTTGTGGCGTCCACGTTGCGGAGCGGTTAGGGGAGAAGGCGTCCATATTCCTGTCGGCCGCGTCGAGCGAGAGCGCGAGGGACACTGCCTTTCTCAGGTCCATTTCTCCCTTTTCCAACAGTCTCTGCCGGGAGTAGTCGGACCTTAGACCCGCAACGAAAGCATCTCGGATCAGTCCCTCCGTGTGTGCTGCGGCTGATACTTCTTTGCAATCGCAGCCTCGGCCGAGTATCCGTAGTGCCCGTAGGAAGGCCTCCACCGATTCCCCGGGCTGCTGTCTGCGGGATCTTAAGAGGTGCCTGGCATAGACCGTATTTACCGGGCGTGCGTATTGCCCTTTTAGCAGATCGATAGCCGCCGCGTAGGTCGTCGCGTCCTGGATTATTGTATAAACTTGGTGGCTCACCTTTGAGGCCAGGATTTCCAGCTTGTTTTCGTCCAGGGTCACAGTTGAGGCTTGCAGGTAGGCCTCGAAGCAACGCAGCCAATGCGCGAATTTGGTAGCCGAACCCGCTTCTTGGGGGTCTAGGTCCAGGCATGTTGGTCTGAGGGCTCGCAGCAGCTCCTGCTGCTCAGCGTTTGTTGTCGACATTTTGTTTTTGCTAATAAAATTGATGCTGTAGTGTATGTAACCGTCCACCTTTAAGAGAACTATTTTAGGTGTTGCACTACTTTATTTTGGCTGCTGTATACTGTAATACCGGTGGTGACCACACCGGTATATAAATGCTGTGTCAGGATTTATTGGGCAGATTCGCCCTGACCTTCGAATAGTAAAGTCCTGTTAAAGTTACTTTTGTAGTCTGTGTATTAATTCAACATAATACCCACAGACTTTACAGTGGCGACGAGTTCGATCTTACCCTGCGGCAACGATACATCCGAAGCAGTTTACGAGCGTCGAGAAGAGGCACCCGCCCTCGTCGTTCTGCTGAGAGAAAACTCGAGTCTGCAGAGCAAGGAAGAAGGAAGAATTCAGACACGAAGTCTTCCATCAGCAACAGGCACAGATTGTCCCTTCTGCCACGGTGGTGAGTGAGCCGATCAGCCAAGAGAAGCAAGTCGGCCACGTTGACTGTGAGTAGGGGGAAAATAAAAAAATAAACGGAGGATAAGGGCGGTGAACTCAACCACGGTTGGGGGAAAGGAGCCGGACAGAAGTCGGGCCCAGAGGCGCTGAGACTGGGGCAGCGTGGAGCACGGAAGCCGCGGTACAAGCGGGAACGCAGCCGGGGTGAGAGACCGGGCTACAAGGGGCTGGGAGACGCAACAGCATCGTGAGACAGCTCGACCGCAACCGGCGAAAAAGGCCGGGCAGCTACTGAGGCCGCGAGGCGCTGCAACCGGGATCATAAGGCGCGGGAAGAAATAAAAATAAATAAACCGCGGAGAACTCAGCCGCAGCCGGGGGAGGAAAGGACCGGACTGCGGGAGGTCTGGGAGAGGCGTTAAAGCCGCTGAGGGAGAGCCGCGCGAGCGGGAGAGATAGAGCCCGAGAGCGAGCGAGAGCCGAGCGAGCGGGAGAGACAGAGCCCGAGCGAGCGGGAGAGACAGAGCCCGAGCGAGGGAGACTGAGCGAGATCCAGCCAGCGGCTGGAACTGTTCGCCGTCAACGGGTTGTCCGCAGCGCTGGTTGCCCTGCCGAGAAAAGGGAACAAAGAACGCACTGAAGCCGACGCGCAGGCTGCGAACCCCGAAAGCCAGCGGTCGTCGCCCGAGGGAAAAAGCTTACCCTCCCGCCAGGAGAAGACAAGCGCGGGAAACCGCCATTTTGCCAGTAGGCGGGGAAGAAGACAAGCGCGGGAAACCGCCATTTTGCCAGTAGGCGGGGAAGGAGACAAGCGCGGGAAACCGCCATTTTGCCAGTAGGCGGGGAAGAAGACAAGCACGGGAAACTGCCATTTTTGGAAAAAAAAAGTTAACGAACAAATTCGTTGTTGTTTCGCAGAAAGATAGTGAGAGAGAGTGAAGATGCCTAAGCATGGTAACATCAACAACTTCGATTCCGAGGTGGAAGATTGGGCCACGTACGTAGAACGTATTGAGATATATTGTGAGGCCAATAAAATAGCAGATGATGATAAAGCTCTCACCTTATTAAACGCAATGGGGGCAAAGACATACGGGCTATTGAAGCATCTTCTAGCACCAGCTAAACCGGCGGATCAGACTTTCGCTAATATTGTTACTGCCCTGAAGGATCATTTGAACCCCACACCACTGATGTTGGCGGAACGATTCAAATTCTATGCGAGAACACAACGGAAAGAGGAAAGCAACGCGGAATACTTGGTCGAACTGCGTAGACTAGCGAAATACTGCCAATTTGGGGAAAATCTGACAGAGGCATTGAGAGACAAGTTCGTGTGCGGGTTGTCGAAGGAAGGAACACAAAAGCGTCTGCTCGAAGAGAACGATCTTACACTTGATAGGGCTGTCCTTATTGCAGCATCGCATGAAGCCGCAGCGAGAGGCACAGCGGAAATGCAGCTAAAGGCAGCGGTACTCAGTGTGGATCAAATTACTTCGGGTACATCGAAATGTTATCGTTGTGGGAAGACAACACACGACCAGAACCAATGCTGGTTTAAAAACCAGGAATGTAGAAAATGTGGCAAGCTTGGTCACATAGCTAAGGTATGCCGGTCAGGGAAGAAGACCAACAACAACAAAAAAAAGTCACCGCAGGAAAAGTACAACAAGGTACACAAGGTGGCTGAGAAGAGTTCAGATGAACAGAATTCGGATTCAGACCCAAACGGCCAGGAACTGGGTAGTCTGAGAATTCACAATGTGAGTAAAGAAACTGACCTACAAACTATATGGGTCATGCTAAAAATAGCTGGAGTCCGAGTGAAAATGGAATTGGACACAGGATCAGCCCTATCAGTCATAAATCGAAAGGATTAAAACCGGCTATTCTCACATATACCCTTGAGAGATACTAAGTTCGTATTGCAGACATACACGGGGCATAAAGTATACCCCATGGGAAAGATAAGAGTCAAGGTGAGAGACAGGGGCAAAGAACACCCAGGAATGGATTTATATGTACTACCTGAGGGAGGACCACCACTTCTAGGACGGGAGTGGATCAAGAAAATAAACATGGAAGGGCACTACCTAAAAGCAATAACGAGTGAGGACTCGGTGCAGACAATCAGCTCAGACTCTGAAACGGATGACGATAAGACCAGCCCAAGTACGAAAGACAAGTCTAAAATGGACTTGCTGACTAAGGTTGGAAAAACGAAGGCGTGCATAAATGCTTATGCTCCAGAGGAGAACAAAGTTTCAGAACAGAATTCCACTGAACAACAACAACATAGTTTGACAGCGAATTCTGAGTCTGTCCAGGTTACAGACATATACATTACTGAGGAACACCGAGCTCGAACTCAACTCCATTTCAAATTACGACAGCAATTAGAACAATTGAGTTGCCGTCTCGAGCAAGAGATGAAAGCAATGCAAAAGTTCTTTGACACCGAATGGGAGAATCTGGAAAGACAACAGAAGCAGCTGAGGGAGAAAAGGGAGCAGGAGGAGCACACAAACCGTCTGCGCGAGGAGGCCAAACGAATCAAAGCTGATTCGGGTTCTGAAGGTGCGTGCTCTAATCTGGTGGAACATGATGTTCAGCAACTAAAGGCGCTTGTTAGCAGGTTGCAGGCAGAAAAGGCTGAGTTGGTCGACATGACTTCCGAGCTCCTACTGAAGTTGGGTGCAGCATCACCGGACGATTCAATTGTGGAAATTCGAATGGTGGAGGCTGCGGATGATGGCGAAGTAGAAACAGCAAAGGAGCCCCAGGGCAAGGTTATAAACAGCCCTTCAGCTAATGGGAAATGGATGATGGCAGAAGAATTAACAGTCAGCCAACTCCTTCATATGCTGAGGGACAAGACTCTAAAATGGAAAAAACTTGAACACGAGCCTCAATCTTCAAAGAAAAGGGGTTCGGAGCTCTCAAAAGTTATTGAAATAGCTGAGGTGGCAACACAGACTGAGAAGACTGCAGCAGAGCCGCTCTTGGATGCCAAAAGTACGCTGACTCGCGTCAATGTAGAACAACGGAATGCTGAAACAGCTACTTCAGTAGAAGGATTGAATAGTCCGATCAATCAACCTCCGAATGAAGTTGAATATATGTTATGTTTAATGGGGAATAAGTATATTGTAAGCTAAAAAGGGAGGATTGTAGTGTATGTAACCGTCTACCTTTAAGAGAACTATTGTATGTAACCGTCCACCTTTAAGAGAACTATTGTAGGTGTTGCACTACTTTATTTTGGCTGCTGTATACTGTAATACCGGTGGTGACCACACCGGTATATAAATGCTGTGTCAGGATTTATTGGGCAGATTCGCCCTGACCTTCGAATAGTAAAGTCCTGTTAAAGTTACTTTTGTAGTCTGTGTATTAATTCAACATAATACCCACAGACTTTACAGATGCGCTATCAATTACTCATAAAAGACGGAGAGTTACTAAAGGCTTTTATTAGCAAAGAACAGAGCATGCCTCTCGTGGTTGACTGGGTTCCAAGAAGGCAGGGGGCTGCAGAGTAGTCACCTTTATACTTGGGCCTGTGGGCGGAGCCAGCAGAGGCATGCATAGGTACAACAGTGTGCAACAACAACAACAACAGTATGTTGATTGAGGGATAAATATTGGCCAGGACACCGGGGGTAACTCCCCTGCTTTTCTTCGAAATAGTGCCGTGGGATCTTTTATGTCCACCCGAGAGGGTAGACAGGGCCTCGGTTTAACATCTCATCCGAAAGACGGCACCTCTGTCAGTGCAGCGCTCCCTCAGCACTGGGAATGTCAGCCTAGATTTCTGTGTTCAGATCCCTGGAGCGGGACTTGAACCCACAACCTTCTGACTCCAAGGCGAGTGTGCTACCCACTGAGCCACAGCTGACACATGAGCTCAGAGAGGACATGAGGGGAAATGGGAGAGAAATTAGAATAAGACACTGGTTCAGGGCTAGGGATGGGGAAACTTTGGGGGTGGTTTGGCTTGGTGGGCAAATGAAATACAGAGAAACTATTTCCTCTGGTGGGGGAATCTAGACCAAGAGGACATCATCTTAAAATTAGAGCTAGGTCATTTCACAGTGAAATCAGGAAGCAGTTTTTCATACAAAGGGTAATGGAAATCTGAAACTCTCCCCAAAAGGCTGTGGATGCTGGGATCAATTTTCAAGACTGTGATTGAGTTTTTTGTTCGTTAAAGTATATGGAGCAAAGGCAGGTAAATGGAGTTGAGGTACAGATCAGCCATAATCTGATAGAATGGCAGGATAGGCTCATGGGGCTGAATGGCCTCTGGGAAGAGAGCAAAGCCCAATAGTGTTTGAATGTGGTCCAGCCAGATCTCACGATGAACATGAGGGAGCAAAGATGGGGTCCGTATTGGGGGTAATGACCAGGCTAGGAGAGAGTAAGGGGACAAGAGCTGCAGAAGGATCATGGCAAATGGAGGGCCAAAGGCTGAACAGTTGGGAGTTTGAAAGTGCCGTTGTAATGGGACTTGGGGAAGCACTATTTTCAGGGGCAGTCGCAGAAGGAAGTGGGGTTGGAAGGATGTCGGGAAATGCGGGTGGAGATGGCCCTGTCTGTGAGCAAGATGATTAGATAGAGAGGCCACGTGAAATGTCAAGGTCGAAGGGGTAGCCAAGAATGATCTACATGGAAATAATTTGAAACAAAATACTCCAAATGTGATTGCACTGGAGAGGATACAGAGGAGATCTACGAGGACGTTGCCAGGACTGGAGAATTTTAGCTATGAGGAAAGATTGGATAGGTTGGGGATGTTTTCTTTGGAACAGAGGAGACTGATGGGAGACTTGATTGAGGTGTATAAAATTAAGGACCTATTTGCCCTAGCAGAGAGGTCAATGACGTTAACCCTGTTTCTCTCCCCATGGATGCTGCCTGGCCTGCTAAGTATTTCCAGCATTTTCTGTTGGCATCTTCTTCTTAGGCAATCCCTCTGAACCGAGGATGACTTGCTTCCACACTAACAATGAGTTCTCAGGTGACTGATGAGTCCAATGCGGGACCTACAGTCTCTGTCACAGGTGGGACAGATGGTGGTTGAAGGGGCGGGTGGGTGGGGTGCTTGGGTTGACGTGCGCTCCTTGTGCTGCCTGCGCTTGGCTTCCGCTTGCTCCCGGCGAAGAGACTCGAGTTGTTCGCTACACTAAACATTGGGCCTTACACTAAACATCCTTAAGACAAAGGTCCTCTACCAACCTGCCCCACCACACAGTACTGCCCCCCCCCCCCCCTCCGATTATCAAAATCCACCCCAAGGCCTTGGACAACGTGGACCACTTTCCATACCTCGGGAGCATACTGTGGACAAGGGCAGACTTCGATGACAAAGTCCAACCCAGCCTTCAGTGTGCCAGTGCAGCCTTCAGTCACCTGAGGAAGAGAGTGTTTGAAGACCAGGACCTCAAACCCGGCACTAAGCTCATGGTCTACAGAGCAGCAGTGA
The DNA here is from genome assembly GCF_052327205.1 of Somniosus microcephalus. Lineage (NCBI taxonomy): Eukaryota > Metazoa > Chordata > Chondrichthyes > Squaliformes > Somniosidae > Somniosus > Somniosus microcephalus. The sequence continues at coordinate 96,121,811 of NC_140990.1, read as the reverse complement.
TACCCACCCTACTGCATGCATCAGAGACATGGACCATGTACAGCAGGCACCTCAAAGCACTGGAGAGGTACCACCAACGTTGCCACTGCAAGATCCTGCAAATCCATTGGTAGGATAGGTGCACCAACGTCAGTATTCTCGCTTAGGCCAACATCCCCAGCATCGAAGCTTTGATCACGCTCGATCAGCTCCGATGGACGGGTCACGTCGTCCGCATGCCCGATACGAGACTCCCAAAACAAGCGCTCTACTCGGAGCGCCGGCACGGCAAGAGAGCCCCAGGTGGGCAGAGGAAACACTTCAAGGACACCCTCAAAGACTCCTTGAAAAAGTGTAACATCCCCACCGACACCTGGGAATCCCTGGCCCAAGACCACATAAAGTGGAGGAGAAGCATCCGGGAAGGTGCCAAACACCTCGAGTCTCTTTGCCGGGACCAGGGGGCATAGATTTAAAGTAATTGGTAGGCGGATTAGAGGGGAGTTGAGGAGAAATGCTTCACCCAGAGGGTGGTGGGGGTCTTGAACTCACTGCCTGAAAGGGTGGTAGAGGCAGAGACTCTCATCACATTTAAAAAGTACTTGGATATGCACTTGAAGTGCTGTAACCTACAGGGCTATGGACCAAGAGCTGGAAAGTGGGATTAGGCTGGATAGCTCTTTATCGGCCAGCACAGACACGATGCGCCGATTGGCCTCCTGTGCCGTAAATTGCCATCTGCCTCTCCTTTACCATGGTGGACGCCCACAGCAGCTGCACCATCACTTATCCAACTGCTGCCATCTGCCTCTCCTTTGCCATGATGGCCGCCCACCGCACCAGCCCTTATTCAACAGCAAAATACTGCAGATGTTGGAAATCCAAAATAACAACAGAAAATGCTGGAAAAAGTCAGCAGGCCAGGCAACATCCGTGGAGAGAAAATAGAGTCAACGTTTCTGGTCAAACCCTTTGTCAAGACCTTATCCAACAGTTGATATCCGCCTCCCCTTTACCAACATGGCTGCTCCCTAGCAGCTCAAACAGCACCTATCCAATTGCCGTTTTCACTTCTCCTTTAGCAAGATGGCCGCCAATCAACATCGGAGCCGACGTCTAACCACCCGTTGACACCCATCCCAGGCCTGTAGCTCCTTTACTAACATGGCCGTATTCACAAAACACTTTTTAATTCTTGACAAAGGGTTTGACCCGAAACGTTGACTCTATTTTCTCTCCACGGATGTTGCCTGGCCTGCTGACTTTTTCCAGCATGTTCTGCTGTTATTTCTGGCGGGTCACGTGCTGCTGCAGTGGCCGGAGCGAGAAGCGGTCGGACCAACTTCCGGTTTGATTGGGCCTGGCCGGGACATTTGGCAGTTGGACCGCTTCCGGCTTCTCCCCGAGCCGTCAATGCGGCGGATAATAATTTTCTAACATTTTTGAAGAAAGTTTGTGGGGGTCTTTTTTTGCGGCGCGGGAGCGGAAGAAAATAAACTAAAAAAAATAGAGAATTAAATCAGAGGGAGGTGAAAGAGGAGTTTGGGGGAGCTCGAGTTGCTCGCAGTTTAAGATTTGGGAGCTTAGTTTTCTAAACTCCATGGGGTTGGAGAACAAGAAAACCCGGCCCCGGCCCGGCCCCCGCCCCGGGGACAAGCGGCTCTCCGAGCTGGACGGCGCCACGCTGGGGTATTTCCGGAGGGTCGGCGACACCCTGGAGCAAGGGTTCGAGGAGGAGGAGGAGAGAGGTGAGGCTAAGGTGAGGGAGGGGGAGGAGCGGCTTACACTTGGCCTCAGTGCCCCCTGGTGGGAGGTGGAGGAGGAAGGGGCAGGAGAGATAAAGGGGGTGGGGGTTGAGGGGCTTACAGTTGGCCTCAGTGCCTCCTGGTGAGGGATGGAGGAGGGGGCAGGAGAGATTAAGGGGGAGGGGTTTACAACCGGCCTCAGTGCTCGGGGGGATGGAGGAGGGAGAAGGAGAGATTAAGGGGGTGGGGGGGAGGAGGGGTTTACAACCGGCCTCAGTGCCCTGGGGGGGGGGAGGGAGGAGGAGAAATTAAGGGGGTGGGAGGAGGGGTTTACAACCGGCCTCAGTGCCTCCCGGTGAGGGATGGAGGGGGGGGGAGGAGGGGTTTACACTTGGCCTCAGTGCCACCCGGGGGGGGGGGTGGTAGAGGGGAGGAGAGATCAAGGGGGTGGGTAGGGGCTTTCAGTTGGGCTCAGTGTCCCCTGCTGAGAGTGGGGAGGAGAGATCAAGGGGGGAGGAGGGGCTTACACTTGGCCTCAGTGCCCCCTGGTGGGGGTGGGGAGGAGAGATCAAGGGGGTGGGTAGGGGAGGGGCTACAGTTGGCCTCGGTGCCCCCTGGTGATGGTGGAGGGGTTTATAGTTGGCCTCAGTGCCTCCAGGTGGGGGGGAAGGGCTTGCACTTGACCTCCGTGCCCCCTGGTGAGTGGGGGAGGGGCTACAGTTGACCTCAGGACCCCTGGTTGTGAGGGGGACAGGGGTGAGGAGGGAGGGTTGCTGCTCCTGATCATTATCCAGTGATTCCTGTTTGGAAGTGCTGCACGGACGTGGACTGGACCTGGGTTGGACTGTGCTGCCTCCCGTGGCCAGATTCCCTCCCCACACTCGCTGCATGTGTGAAGGACTTGGGTGAAGTGCGAGGGGGCCACTGGCGCCCTTGGGACCCATTTCCGACCTCCCTCTTCCCATCTTCCCATCCTCTGCCCCCCATCCCATCCCATCCCATCCCATCTCCCAACCAGGAGGCAGCGTCGAATCAGGGAGGGCTCCTGATCACTATCCAGTGACTCTTGGTTGGAAGTATATGGCGGGGGTGGGGTGACCAAGGTCCGAGATTGCCTGCGATGCATCTCATGGCCAAATACCTGCCCCACACTCACTGTCGATGCAATGAACTTGGGTGAGGTACCACAGGGCGGCTGGCAACCTTGGCAGCCATTTCCCATCCTCCCCAATGACGAGTCGGCACAGGGATGGCCTGTGAATTAGGAAACAGTTCGGTGCTACAATGGGGAGGAATGTAGGCTCTGTCGATGGATGGAATAATATGGGCTGAATGGCCTTCCTCTGCCATAATTATCTTGTGATCGACCTATGTATTTATAACTATCTGTCTAGATCTATTTATCTACATACAGATGGATAAGTAGATGCAAACTGTGCCCTTGGCTCCCGTGAGCTGGGAGCCCTTCCCCTTTGACCCTCGGCGACCCCTGACTGGCACAATGAATGGTAGGACCCTAGGAAGGACAGAGGATCAGAGGGACCTTGGTGTGCATGTACATAGATCCCAGAAGGCAGCAGGACAGGTAGATAAGGCGGTTAAAAAGGCATATGGGATACTTGCCTTCATTAGCCGAGGCATAGAATATAAGAGCAGGGAGGTTCTGATGGAGCTGTACAAAAAGCTAGTTAGGCCACAGATGGAATAGTGTGCAGTTCTGGTCGCCACACTATAGGAAGGATGTGATTGCATTGGAGAGGGTGCAGAGGAGATTCACCAGGATGTTACCTGGGCTGGAGCGCCTCAGCTATGAAGAGAGACTGGACAGGCTGGGGTTGTTTTCCTTAGAGCAGAGAAGGCTGCGGGGGGACCTGATTGAGGTCTATGAGGGGCATAGATAGGGTAGATAGAAAGGAACTTTTCCCCTTAGTAGAGGGGTCAATAACCAGGGGGCATAGTTTCAAGGTAAGGGGCAGGAGGTTTAGAGGGGATTTGAGGGAAAACTTTTTCACCCAGAGGGTGGTTGGAATCTGGAACTCACTGCCTGAAAGGGTGGTAGAGGCAGGAACCCTCACAACATTCAAGAAGCATTTGAAACGCCATAGCATACAAGGCTACGGACCAAGTGCTGGAAAATGGGATTAGAATAGACAGGGCTTGATGGCCGGCGCGGACACGACGGGCCAAAGGGCCTCTTTCTGTGCTGTATGACTCTATGACCTCAGCCCCGCTGCTAATCTGGGACTTGCCCCTCTTTTGTCTTTCCCAGAGCTCTTCATCACCAATGTCTTGGACGAAGTGCGCGACCAGGAGCTGAAGCTGTGCACCGACCCCTCGGTCAGCATCGTCCTGGAGCGACTGCTGGGGCAGTGCGGCGCCCCGGGCCTGCGCCGCTTCCTGGCCAGCCTCCGGCCCCACTACACCCAGCTCAGCTGCCACCGCTGCGGGGCCCACGTCATGCAGACGGCGCTGCTGCAGATCGCCAGGCTTGAGGGGCAGCTGCAGGCCGTGGAGGAGGAGGAGGAGGCGGCTGGCGTCGGGAGCCTGGAGGAGCTGATCCAGGAGCTGAGCGCCAGCGTCCGGGAGAGGTTTCTGGAGTACGCGCGTGACACCCACGGGAGCTTCGTGCTTCGGACATTGCTGCAGATCCTCGGGGGAGTGGTGCTGGGCATAGAGAAATCGAAGGGAAACCCTTGCAAAAAGCCACCTTGCGGTGAGTCCCATTCCTCCGACATCGGGAAATCCAGTCAGTTCTTTCAAATGTGGTTTTCTCTTCATTCAGTACTGGGACGGTGGCCACCTGATTTCAACGGTGAACACGCCCAGGGCAGGTACAACACGGCTGAGATAAGCAGCTCACGCCCATTCCATATATAAACCCCTCGATTAGATTCCAGCCTGTAACTCACTCCCGGTACCTGTTATTCTATATATAAACCACCCGAACCCCTCGATTAGATTCCAGCCTGTAACTCACTCCTGGGTATCTGCTATTCTATATATAAACCCCCCGAACCCCTCGATTAGATTCCAGCCTGTAACTCACTCCTGGGTATCTGCTATTCTATATATAAACCCCCCGAACCCCTCGATTAGATTCCAGCCTGTAACTCACTCCCAGGTATCTGTTATTCTATATATAAACCACCCGAACCCCTCGATTAGATTCCACCCTGTAACTCCCGGGTATCTGTTATTCTCTATATAAACCACCCGAACCCCTCGATTAGATTCCAGCCTGTAACTCACTCCCAGGTATCTGTTATTCTATATATAAACCACCCACGCTCCTTGTGTATCTGTTATTGACAGGTATTGGTTACCTTTCAGGGGTGAAGCGCGACAACCGTCTTGGACAGGTTACGGACTTCGCCGTTCCGGAAGAATTCTTGGCGGAACTACGCGATTTGGCAAAGCTACTGGAGGCAAATGTGAAAGGTCAGGCATCGGAATCTTTACCAGTGCTTCTACAGGGAATACAGACATAAGCAGAGATCGGCACACTGACCCAGAGAGAGACACTGAGACACACTGACCCAGAGAGAGACACTGAGACACACTGACCCAGAGAGAGACACTGAGACACACTGACCCAGAGAGAGACACTGAGACACACTGACCCAGAGAGAGACACTGAGACACACTGACCCAGAGAGAGACACTGAGACACGCTGACCCAGAGAGAGACACTGAGACACACTGACCCAGAGAGAGACACTGAGACACACTGACCCAGAGAGAGACACTGAGACACACTGACCCAGAGAGAGACACTGAGACACACTGACCCAGAGAGAGACACTGAGACACACTGACCCAGAGACACTGAGACACACTGACCCAGAGAGAGACACTGAGACACACTGACCCAGAGAGAGACACTGAGACACACTGACCCAGAGAGAGACACTGAGACACACTGACCCAGAGAGAGACACTGAGACACACTGACCCAGAGAGAGACACTGAGACACACTGACCCAGAGAGAGACACTGAGACACGCTGACCCAGAGAGAGACACTGAGACACACTGACCCAGAGAGAGACACTGAGACACACTGACGCAGAGAGAGACACTGAGACACACTGACCCAGAGAGAGACACTGAGACACACTGACCCAGAGAGAGACACTGAGACACACTGACCCAGAGAGAGACACTGAGACACACTGACCCAGAGAGAGACACTGAGACACACTGACCCAGAGAGAGACACTGAGACACACTGACCCAGAGACACTGAGACACACTGACCCAGAGAGAGACACTGAGACACACTGACCCAGAGAGAGACACTGAGACACACTGACCCAGAGAGAGACACTGAGACACACTGACCCAGAGAGAGACACTGAGACACACTGACCCAGAGAGAGACACTGAGACACACTGACCCAGAGAGAGACACTGAGACACACTGACCCAGAGAGAGACACTGAGACACACTGACCCAGAGAGAGACACTGAGACACACTGACCCAGAGAGAGACACTGAGACACACTGACCCAGAGAGAGACACTGAGACACACTGACCCAGAGAGAGACACTGAGACACACTGACCCAGAGAGAGACACTGAGACACACTGACCCAGAGAGAGACACTGAGACACACTGACCCAGAGAGAGACACTGAGACACACTGACCCAGAGAGAGACACTGAGACACACTGACCCAGAGAGAGACACTGAGACACACTGACCCAGAGAGAGACACTGAGACACACTGACCCAGAGAGAGACACTGAGACACACTGACCCAGAGAGAGACACTGAGACACACTGACCCAGAGAGAGACACTGAGACACACTGACCCAGAGAGAGACACTGAGACACACTGACCCAGAGAGAGACACTGAGACACACTGACCCAGAGAGAGACACTGAGACACACTGACCCAGAGAGAGACACTGAGACACACTGACCCAGAGAGAGACACTGAGACACGCTGACCCAGAGAGAGACACTGAGACACACTGACCCAGAGAGAGACACTGAGACACACTGACCCAGAGAGAGACACTGAGACACACTGACCCAGAGAGAGACACTGAGACACGCTGACCCAGAGAGAGACACTGAGACACACTGACCCAGAGAGAGACACTGAGACACACTGACCAGAGAGAGACACTGAGACACACTGACCCAGAGAGAGACACTGAGACACGCTGACCCAGAGAGAGACACTGAGACACGCTGACCCAGAGAGAGACACTGAGACACGCTGACCCAGAGAGAGACACTGA
>NC_140990.1:96042528-96114335 GCF_052327205.1 Somniosus microcephalus | reverse complement strand
ACCGTGTGCACCAATCGGACGGCGGGTTCCTTCCTACAGTTGAGTGTCGAGTGACTCGACGATTGACCAATCCTACGCTTCAGTGACCTGAACCGGTCGACCAATCGGTGCGTGTGTGGGCGGGCCTTATCCTTCTGAACCGAGGTGAGTGGCCGCCATCTTGATTTTTCACAATTTTTTCCCCCACACTTTGTGTTAGGGAACTAAGGTAAATATTTTAATGATGTGTTAGGGAATTAAGTAACAATTTAATAGGGGGGGGGGGGGGAAAAGAGAGCCTCGGGAAATCGCGGGGGGGGGGGGGAGAGCCTCGGGAAATCGCAGGGGGGGGCCTCGGGAAATCGCGGGGGGCTCGCGCCGCCCGCACTGACCGCGCATGCGCCGCCCGCCCGCAGCGGCCGTCCATCAGCTGCGCCATACGCGGGGGGACCTCCGCTCCGGTCCGTCCCGGCCTCAGAACCGGACCTCAGGCGCTAGGCAGGGGGAGGGGCCGGAGAGGGGGACAGAGGGGAGCAGGGGGGGCGGGGGAGGGTAGGTGTGGGGGTGGGGGGAGGGAGGGAGACAGGGGAGGGAGGGAGACAGGGGAGGGGAGGGAGGGAGGGAGAGAGACGAGGGAGGGAAGGGAGACGGGAGGGAGGGATAGGACAGGGAGAGGATATGACAGGGAGAGGGGGACACACAGGGGCAGGGAGACCAAGCGCCCCAAAATTGCCCTCGCGCCCCAATGCCCTCGCAACGCGGGGCTCCCCAGCTAGTTTTTATATATATATATAAGACTAGCTGGAGTGCCCGGCGGTGCCGAGGGTTTTTTGAGGGCACGTTGTTATGAAAAGTAGAAATAATTTTTATCTATCTTGTGTATATATATACTATATATATCTATATATCTATATCTATCTATACTATATATCTATCTATACTATATATCTATATCTATATATAAAAGGATCCGTCCGTCTGATCAATTGCATTCCCCTCTATTTGCACACTGGATTATTAGCTGTTACTCTCCCATGTCTAATTTTTTTATTTTTTTAACTTTGAAATAACTTTAATGGTAGCAAATTTGTACAGATTAATCTTTCTTTGCAGCTGCCTTTCTCATTGCTGCCAGCAAATTGCGGAGTTCTTCTCTCTTCCTCTTGGCACGGATGTGGGTACCAACTTACTTTTTGATGAATTTGAGTGCACGCTTGTCTTTAGAGACCTTCAGCAATTCCATTGCACGCCTTTCATAGGGGGCAAAACCACATACCTCACGGATCAGATCACTGACAAACTTGGTGTGCTTGGTCAGGCGCCCTCTTGTGCGGCACTGCCTTAGGCTGGTCTCATTCTTGGTGACGGGGGTGTGTCGCCTGTTGCGCGCGCACCCTGTGCCTGTCCCGTGTGTGCATGACATCCCTTCCGGCCGACGCCGTCACCCCGGGTGATGCCAGCTTCCGCTCGGCTCCGTCCCGCCCTGCCAGCCTTCACCAAGATGGCGACGATGGTTCCGCTGGTCTCCGCCCTGCCAGCCTTTACCAAGATGGTGGCGATGGCCCTGCTTGGCTCCATCCCGTCAGCCTTTACCAAGATGGCAGCGATGGCGCCGCTCGGCTCCGCCCCGCCAGCCTTTACCAAGATGGCGGCGATTGCGGGCCACTGGTTTGGAATCGGGCTCAGCGGGACGGGCGGTGCCTAGCTCGGGCGTGGCTGGCGAGGAGAGGCCAAGGCTTCGAGGCCTGAGGCCTGCAGGCAGCTCAGCCACCGCCGAGGGGGGGGAAAGCCCGAGTCCCCGGCGCGTGGCCGCAAATGGAGCCGAGCCCCGGGACTGGGGGGGGGGGAAGCCAGAGTCCCCAGCCCGCGGCCACAAACGGAAAAAGAGCTTACCTACAGGGTTCAGCTGGGGATCCGTTATCTTAAAATGCCTCATAAAACGCGAATTTAGTGTATCATGCACTCCTTCGCAAATGGATTTTTTTTTCTTTTAAAACCAACTTTTTTTTTTTGCTGGAAATCTATATTTTATATCATTTAGTCCCCATCTGCGTCATTTCTGGCATTGCCTCCAGTGGTTAATGTGTCAATACTAATGAATCAAGAATTTCCTCACCTCCATGACCATTTTTTTTTAGCTTGAGGCCCGGCAGGTGTTTAATGGCCGCCGCTCAGCTCCCGCTCCCGCACTAACGGCAGTTTGAAGGATTAGGCCCCCGCCCACCCCGTAGGATTGGTCAACCATCACGTCACTCAACGCTAATTAGTGGATTTTTGAACGTTTTTTGTATACTGTTCAAACAATTTTTGTCTGACCAAAAAGTAAATACGCCTATGAGACTCCCCTAATCATAAGCTTTCTTTTGATATAACATATGTGTAGGTACGCTCTATAACTTTTGAGTGTATAGCAGACGGACCGACCCTTTCATATATATAAGATAGATAGATAGAAGGTAGATATAAGTAAGGGACACTCGGTGGTACCACTACAATGTTTCAGTAAGATCACCTTTCATTCTTCTAAACTCCAATGAGTATAGGCCCAGCCTGCTCAACCTTTCCTCATAAGTCAAACCCCTCATCTCTGGAATCAACCTCGTGAACCTTCTCTGAGCTGCCTCCAATGCAAGTATAGCATTTCCCCATAGCCCTGCAAATTTTTCCTTTTCAATTAATTATCCAATTTCCCTTTTGAATGTTATTAAATCTGCTTCCACCACCCTTTCAGGAAGTGTATCCCAAATCACAACTCGCTGCTTGAAAAAAAAAATCATCTCCCCCTACGGTCCTTGTGCCGATTATCTTAAATCTATTTGTCCTCTTGTTACCGACCCTCCTGCCACTGGAAACGGTTTCTCCTTAGGTTTCCCACATTACAACGGTGATTACAATTCAAAAGTGCCTCATTGGCTGTAAAGCCCTTTGGGCCACCCTGAGTTCGTGAAAGGTGCTATATAAATGCAAGACTTTATTTTTTTTCTTTATTTACTCTATCAAAACCGCTCATCATTTTGAACCGCACTGTTGCCTCACAGCGCCAAGGACCCGGGTTCGAATCCGGCCTCGGGCGACTGTCTGTGTGGAGTTTGCACATTCTCCCCGTGTTTGCGTGGGTTTCCTCCGGGTGCTCCGGTTTCCTCCCACAGTCCAAAGATGTGCGGGTTAGGTTGATTGGCTATGATAAATTGACCCTTAGTGTTAGGGGGATTAAATACGTGGGGTTACGGGGATAGGGTGGGATATGTGTTGGTGCAGGCTCGATGGGCCGAAATGGCCTCTATCTGCACTGTGGGGTTTCTGTGATTTCTGTGATTAAATCTCCTCTTAACCTCCTCTGCTCCAGGGAGAACTATTGAGCCCCAAAATCCAGGGCCGACACACCCGGTGCCCGTACTGAGGGAGCGCTGCACTGCCGGAGGTGCCGTCTTTTGGATGAGGGGTTAAGCTCGGGCCCCGTCTGCCCTCTCAGGGGGACGTAAAAGATCCCACGGCCACTATGTCAAAGAGGAGCGGGGGGGGGGGGGTGGGGGGGAGTTCTCCCTGGTGTCCTGGGGCCCAATATTTAGTCCTCAACCAACACCTAAAACACAAAACACATGGTCATTATCACATTGCTGCTCAAGGGAGCTTGCTGTCCGCAAATCGGCTGCTGCGTTTCCTACGCGACAACAGTATCTAGACTTTAAAAGTACTTCCTTCCAGGTGAAACAGCGATTTACTTGTACTTCTTGCAATCTAGTAGACTGTATTCGCTGCTCACGATGTGGTCTCCTCTACATTGGGGAGACCAAACGCAGATTGGGTGACCGCTTTGTGGAACACCTCCGTTCAGCTTCCGGTTGCCTGTCACTTTAATTCTCCACTTCACTCCCACTCTGACCTCGACCTCCTACACTGTTCCAATGAAGCTCAACGCAAGCTCGAGGAACAGCACCTCGTCTGAAACGTTAGCTCTGTTTCTCTCTCCACGGATGCTGCCTGACCTGCTGAGTGTTGCCAGCATTTTCTGTTGTTATTTCAGATTTCCAGCATCCGCAGTATTTTGCTATTGTAATGGCCCAGAAATTCCAATCGCAGGCCTCCTGCGGGCGGAGGGCTGCGATCTGGAAAAATCTGCGCCAAGACCGGTTCGCAGCGTCCCTGGGATCACGTGGGCCATGGGCAGCCAATCAGAGAAGGGAATCTCCCTTCATACATTTGACAGGAAGACCTGTCAAATATATAATTAGAGATCACCCCCAAAAACAGTGAAACTTTAAATACATTTTTTAAAAAATCACATTTTTAAAATGATTTTAAATTACAATTTTTAAACAAAAATTTTATTTTTTGAAAAAAATAATTAAAGTTTTTAACAGGGCTAAAAATAAACTTGCGTTTCTTTAAAGTATTCTTAAATGATAAATCAATGGAAAAAAAAATTTTGTTTTTACTTTTTTTCAAACTCTTACCCTGGTAAAAGCAGGCCTTACAATTCTTGCGCCTGGTAAAAGCAAGTGTAAGTGTTTTCTGTGGGCGGAGGGTCTCCAAAAAACAGAACTCTCCCCCCCGCAGAGGCCCTTCTCCCGGGCAGGCGGAGGATCCGTCAAGAAACTGGCATTTCCGATGTCCCTACAGGTGAGTGCACAGCGCGTACACACCCGTAGGCATCAGAATTTTTGCACCATTATTTTAAAAGTACTTTGTTGGCTGTAGAGCGCTTTGGGACGTCCTGAGGTGGTGAAAGGTGCTGTAAAAATGCAAATCTCTTTTTTTTTCCCCTCCTCTCACCTTGGGGATGCTAAGGTTGATTACAGGGACCCAATTTTTTTGTTTGTTTTAACCACGCGTTATGACCCTCTACGCTAGTCGGGATAGGCCCCTCCCCCCTCCCAATGTCTACCCGACTAATCGAATGAGGTCTGGGCTAGGACCGGCCGATCCCAAGAGTGGCGGTTAATAGCTTGGAATGGTGTGGCACAGAAGGAGGCCATTCGGCCCATCGTGCCTGTGCCGGCTCTTTGAAAGAGCTCTCCAATTAGTCCCACTCCTCCCTGCTCTTTCCTCATAGCCCTGTAAATGTTTAATTTTCAAGTATTTATCCAATTCTCTTTCGAAAGTTATTATTGAATCTGCTTCCGCCGCCCTTTCAGGCAGCGCATTCCAGATCACAACTCGCTGCGTAAAACATTTCTCCTCACGCTGTTAACCTCTGGTTTTTTCGTCCATCACCTTAAATCTACGTGTCCTCTGGTTACTGACCCTCCTGCCACTGGGAACAGTTTCTCCTGCTCTACTCTGATCAAAACCCCTCTCAATTTTGAACATCTATATCAAATCTCCCCTGAACCGTCTCTGCTCCAAGGTAAACAATCACTGGAAAAAAAAGTCTGTGCATTATTTTCTAAGAAGTCGTCAACAGGTCCCTGCAAGAGGTGCCTGGGGAGGGTGGGGGCTGCGGAAAGGCCGGGCGAGGGGGTGGGGTGGGGTGGGGGGAGGTGTTGTGACAGATACAGAGAGGGAAGAATATCTGACTCCCCGAGCCCAGAGAGAGGGAGAGGGTCCAAGACACTAAAACTGAAAGAACTTGCATTTACATAGCGCCTTTCATGACCTCAGGACGTCTCAAAGCACTTCGCAACAAATTAAGTACTTTTGAACGTCTAGTCACTGTTGTAATGTAGGAAAGGCAGCAGCCAATTTACGCACGGCAAGATCCCGCAAACAGCAATATGATAAATGACCAGATCATGTTTTATTTTTAGTGATGTCAGTACAGGGATAAATATTGGGCCCCAGGACACAGGGGAGAACGCCCCCTGCTCTTCTTCCAAGAGGGGCCGTGGGATCTTTTACGTCCTCCTGAGCGGGCAGACGGAGCCCGCGGTTTTAATGTCTCATCCGAAAGACGGCACCTCCGACAGTGCAGCACTCCCTCGGTACTGGCACCGGGAGTGTCATAGAAACATAAAAACATAGTAAAATAGGAGCAGGAGTAGGCCATTCGGCCCTTCGAACATGCTCCACCATTCAATATGATCATGGCTGATCCTCTATCTCAATACCATATTCCTGCTCTCTTCCCCCATACCCCTTGATGCCTTTTGTGTCTAGAAATTTATCTATCTCCTTCTTAAATATATTCAGTGACTTGGCCTCCGCTGCCCTCTGTGGTAGAGAATTCCACAGGTTCACCACCCTCTGAGTGAAGAAATTTCTCCTCATCTCAGTCCTACCCCGTATCCTGAGACTGTGACCCCTCGTTCCAGACACCCCCCAGCCAGGGGAAACATCCTCCCTGCATCCAGTCTGTCTAGCCCTGTCAGAATTTCATACGTGTCGGCCCTAGATTACGGGGCTCGAGTCTCTGGAGTGGGGGGGCCGACACCTCGAAAGCAGGTAAAACACAACAATCTGACCTGATCAGCGTGGAGGCCGAAGAGGACATGTAGCCCTGGGCTTTCAAATACTCCATGTGGACTTAACTCCTCTGGTAAGTTCGACTGTGCGGACAGGATGCAACCCTGTTGCCTTTTGAGTTCCTCGACGGTCCTTTTAAATTCTGTTTTCCGCCCCCCCACCCCACCTCTCCCAGACTTTGACCCGGCTGCGCACACGTCAGTTTTTGGAGGAGGTAAACGTTTGACGATTAAATCACGGCAGGGAGATTGGAACAAAGGGAGTTCCTGAACTCTGAGCCCAGCACAAGTGGGGCAAAGTCCAGGGATCTCCTCCGGATAGTTTGGTCCGAGATTAAGAGGGATGAGTCAGCAAACCCGCACCCCTCCCCCCTCCCATGCTGATTAGTCAACTGGGTATGGTGGCGCGTCACTGATTCACACAGAGCAGGAAGGGCCCAGGTTCCAATCCCCTGCCCAACCACGATCTGTGCTGGGAGGTAAGAGGGGTTACGATTGGTACAGAGCCCCATATAGAGCAGGAGAGCCCAGGTTCCATTCCATCCCCTCCCCAGTCTGTGCTGAGTTTCGCTATTTCTCATCTACAGGCTGCCCCGTGGCGACATCATCCGAAAACACAGCGTCAGGTTCCACAGGTTCGCTGATGACACCCAGCTCCACCTCACCACCACCTCTCTCGACCCCTCCACGGTCTCCATTTTGTCAGACTGCTTGTCCGACCTCCAGTCCTGGATGAGCAGAAGTTTTCTCCAACTAAATATTGGGAAGACCGAAGCCATTGTCTTCAGTCCAGCCAACAAACTCCGTTCCCGAGCTACCAACTGCATCCCTCTCCCTGGCAAATGTCTGAGACTGTTCGCAACCTGCGTGTCACATCTGACCCCGAGATGAGCTTCCGACCACATATCCGCCCCATCACTAAGATCGCATATTTCCATCTCTGCAACATCGCCCATCTCCGCCCTTGCCTCAGCTTATCTGCTGCTGAACCCCTCATCCATATGCCTTTGTTACCTCTAGACTTGACTATTCCAACACTCTCCAGGCCGGCCTCCCACATTCCACCCTATGTAAACCTGAGGTCATCCAAAACTCAGCTGCCCGTGCCCTAACTCGCACCAAGTCCCATTCACCCATCACCCCTGTGCTCGCTGACCTACATTGACTCCCAGTTAAGCAACACCTCGATTTTAAAATTCTCATCTTTGTTTTCAAATCCCCCCATGGCCTCGCCCCTCCCTATTTCTGTAATCTCTTCCAGCCCTACAACCCTTCGCGATATCTGCGCTCCTCCAATTCTGGCCTCTTGAGCTTCCCCGATATTAATCGCTGCACCATTTGCAGCCGTGCCTTGTTGCCTCTCCCTTTGGAATTCCCTGCCTATACCTCTCTGCCTCTCTACTTCTCTCCTCCTTTAAGACGCTCCTTAAAACCTACCTTTGACCAAGCTTTTGGTCACCTGCCCTAATACCTCATGATGTGGCTGGGTGTCAAATTTCGTCTGATAACGCTCCTGTGAAGCGCCTTGGAACATTTCATGATGTTAAAGGTGCTGTATAAATAAAGTTGTCATTGTTGTGAGAGCTGATCCCAGCTGAGGGCGGGCGGTAGAGGGGGTTAAATTGGTACCGGGCCCCGTAGGGGAGCAGTAAGACTCCAGGTTCCATCCTCAGTCCTGCTCTGCGCTGACCTCACCCAACCAGAGTGCCTGTTCCAAAGGCCAGAGTAACTCGTTGATCAGCCCTGCTATAAACAACGGAGATGTGGAGAGTTACAGCCAGCAAGAAAAAACCCCCAATAAACCCAGTTAAAATGGAGGCAGTTCAGAGACGATTCACTCGGTTGATTCCTGAGATGAGGGGTTTGACTTATGAAGAAAGGTTGAGCAGGTTGGGCCTATACTCATTGGAGTTTAGAAGAATGAGAGGTGATCATATTGAAACATATAAGATACTGAGGGGGCTCGACAAGGTAGAAGCAGAGAGGATGTTTCCCCTCGTGGGGAAATCTAGAACTCGGGGGCATAGTTTCAGAATAAAGGGTCGCCACTTCCCCGCCCACTCCCCATAACCCTTCACTCCCTTATCTTGCAAAACTCTGTCTATCTCCACCTTATGGGGAGCGGGCGGGGAAGTGGCTTTGAGCCCAAGATCAGCCATGATCTTATTGAATGGCGGAGCAGGCTCGAGGGGCCAAGTGGCCTATTCCTGCTCCATTTCTTATGTTCTTAAATGCAGCTTGCACCCCACCCCTCCCCCCATTTAATCCCCTGGGAGCTGGTCACCGGCCTCTTGGGGGGGGGGGGGGGGGAGCAATGATGCCCTCAAGCCAAGTCTTGTGTGTTTTGGGGATTCAGTGCTCTGCCCGTAATGCCCCCTCCCAGACCAGACTTCCGGTTGACATTGCTGCCGCCTCCTGTGCCAGCTCTCCTACACCCCGTCACACTGAAAATAACCTTGTTCCCCCATCTTAAAACTGTGCGCTTGTAGACAATTCAATTTAAATCGCGTTTTTATTAGTAGATGAGTGTTGTGGGGGGGGGGGGGGGGGGGGGAGTCTTCCAGGATCGTTGATTTGATTTTTTTTAAATGTAATCTTCGTTCTAGGTACAAAAAGTAAGGTCAGTGGGCGGGCGGGGAGTTCTCGGGCCCCTCCGCACATTTGATTTTGTTTACAAGTTTCACTCTGAGAATCTCTGAGGATATGTTGACGGGGTGAGATGAAGTAGGGTGGGAAGAGGCTCGTGTAGAGTATAAACATATCGTAGACCAATCATACCGAATGGCCTGTTTCTGTGCTGTACATTCTATGTAATGTCCCCTCTACACTGTCCCATCAAACACTCCCAGGGCAGGTACAGCACGGGTTAGATACAGAGTAAAGCTCCCTCTACACTGTCCCATCAAACACTCCCAGGGCAGGTACAGCACGGGTTAGATACAGAGTAAAGCTCCCTCTACACTGTCCCATCAAACACTCCCAGGGCAGGTACCGCACAGGTTAGATACAGAGTAAAGCTCCCTCTACACTGTCCCATCAAACACTCCCAGGGCAGGTACAGCACGGGTTAGATACAGAGTAAAGCTCCCTCTACACTGTCCCATCAAACACTCCCAGGGCAGGTACAGCACGGGTTAGATACAGAGTAAAGCTCCCTCTACACTGTCCCATCAAACACTCCCAGGGCAGGTACAGCACGGGATAGATACAGAGTAATGCTCCCTCTACACTGTCCCATCAAACACTCCCAGGGCAGGTACAGCACGGGTTAGATACAGAGTAAAGCTCCCTCTACACTGTCCCATCAAACACTCCCAGGGCAGGTACAGCACGGGTTAGATACAGAGTAAAGCTCCCTCTACAATGTCCCAGCAAACACTCCCAGGGCAGGTACAGCACGGGTTAGATACAGAGTAAAGCTCCCTCTACACTGTCCCATCAAACACTCCCAGGGCAGGTACAGCACGGGTTAGATACAGAGTAAAGCTCCCTCTACACTGTCCCATCAAACACTCCCAGGGCAGGTACAGCACGGGTTAGATACAGAGTAAAGCTCCCTCTACACTGTCCCATCAAACACTCCCAGGGCAGGTACCGCACGGGTTAGATACAGAGTAAAGCTCCCTCTACACTGTCCCATCAAACACTCCCAGGGCAGGTACAGCACGGGTTAGATACAGAGTAAAGCTCCCTCTACACTGTCCCATCAAACACTCCCAGGGCAGGTACAGCACGGGTTAGATACAGAGTAAAGCTCCCTCTACACTGTCCCATCAAACACTCCCAGGGCAGGTACAGCACGGGTTAGATACAGAGTAATGCTCCCTCTACACTGTCCCATCAAACACTCCCAGGGCAGGTACAGCACGGGTTAGATACAGAGTAAAGCTCCCTCTACACTGTCCCATCAAACACTCCCAGGGCAGGTACAGCACGGGTTAGATACAGAGTAAAGCTCCCTCTACAATGTCCCAGCAAACACTCCCAGGGCAGGTACAGCACGGGTTAGATACAGAGTAAAGCTCCCTCTACACTGTCCCATCAAACACTCCCAGGGCAGGTACAGCACGGGTTAGATACAGAGTAAAGCTCCCTCTACACTGTCCCATCAAACACTCCCAGGGCAGGTACAGCACGGGTTAAATCCAATTGGAAATTCAGGAGAAACCTCTCTACCCAGAGAGTGGTTTGAACTCGCTACCACAAGGAGTGGTTGAGTTGACTAGCATAGATACATTTAAGGGGAAGCTCGATAAACACGAGGGAGAAAGGGATAGAAGGATATGTTGATGGGGTGAAACATTGAAACATAGAAGATAGGAGCAGGATTAGGCCATTCGGCTCCTCGAGCCTGCTCCGCCATTTAATGAGATCATGGCTGATCATCCAAATTCATTACCCTGTCCCTGCCTTCTCCCCATATCAGTTGATCCCTTTAGCTTTAAGAAATATATCTAACTCCTTCTTGAATATATTTAATGAATTGGCCTCAACTGCCTTCTGTGGTAGAGAATTCCACAGGTTCACCACTCTCTGGGTGAAGAAATTCCTCCTCATCTCTGTCCTAAATGGCTTACCCCTTATCCTTAGACTGTGACCCCTGGTTCTGGACTCCCCCGCCATCGGGAACATCCTTCCTGCATCAAGTCTGTCTAGACCTGTTAGAATTTTTATAAGTTTCAATGAGATCCCCTCTCATTCTTCTAAACTCCAGTGAATATAAGCCCAATCGACCCAATCTCTCCTCATACGTCATTCCTGCCATCCCAGGTATCAGTCTGGTGAATCTTCGCTGCACTCCCTCCATGGCAAGAACATCCTTCCTCAGATAAGGCGACCAAAACTGCACACAATACTCAAGGTGTGGTCTCACCAAGGCCCTGTACATCCTTGCTCCTGTACTCGAATCCTCTCGCTATGAAGGCCAACATACCATTTGCCTTCTTAACCGCCTGCTGCACCTGCATGCTTACCTTCAGCGACTAGTGCACAAGGACACCCAGGTCTCGTTGCACTTCCCCTTCTCCCAATCTATTGTCGTTCAGATAATAATCTGCCTTCCTGTTTTTGCCACCAAAGTGGATAACCTTGCATTTATCCACATTATACTGCATCTGCCCAATCACCCAACCTGTGCAAATCATACTGGAGTTTCTCGGCATCCTCCTCTCAGCACACACGCCCACCCAGCTTTGTGTCGTCTGCAAACTTGGAGATATTACATCTAGTTCCCTCGTCTAGATCATTAATATATATTGTGAATAGCTGGGGTCCTAGCACCGATCCCTGCGGTACCCAACTAGTCACTGCCTGCCACTCGGAGAAAGACCCGTTTCTTCCAACTCTTTGCTTCCTGTGTGCCAACCAGTTCTCTTACCCCCAATCCCATGTGCTTTAACTTTACACGCTAATCTCTTATGCGGGACCTTATCGAATGCCTTCTCATGGTCCAAATACACCACATCCACTGGTTCTCCCTTATCTATTCTAACAGTTACATCCTCAAAAAATTCCAGTAGATTAGTCAAGCACTATTTACCTTTTGTAAATCCATGTTGACTTTGTCCGATCCTGTCACTGTTTTCCAAGTGCTCTGCTATTACATCATTTATAATGGACTCCAGCATTTTCCCCACTACCGATGTCAGGCTTACCGGTCTATAATTCCCCGTTTTCTCTCTACCACCTTTTTTGAATAGTGGGATTACATTAGCTACCCTCCAATCCATGGGAACTGTTCCAGAGTCTATAGAATTTTGG
The DNA here is from genome assembly GCF_052327205.1 of Somniosus microcephalus. Taxonomy (NCBI): domain Eukaryota; kingdom Metazoa; phylum Chordata; class Chondrichthyes; order Squaliformes; family Somniosidae; genus Somniosus; species Somniosus microcephalus. Next base: position 96,102,195 of record NC_140990.1, on the reverse strand, counting down.
AAGATGACCAGCAATGCATCTACTATTTCTAGGGCCACTTCCTTAAGTGCCCTAGGATGTAGATTATCAGGCCCTGGGGATTTATCAGCCTTCAATCCCATCAATTTCCCTAACACCATTTCCCTACAAATACGGATTTCATTCAGTTCCTCCCTCTCATTAGACCCTATGTTCCCCGACATCTCTGGGAGGTTATTTGTGCCCTCCTTTGTGAAGACAGAACCAAAGTATGTATTAAATTGGTCATCTATTTCTTTGTTCCCCATTATAAATTCTGTGGTGTATGTGCCTTTAAGAGCCCCTGTGTACTGTAATGCCGGTAATGGCCACTTGGGCTATATAAGCCTGTATAGTGTCTTGTATCTGTTAGTTCACCTCCAGACTTTGTTCAGTAAACACCTGTGAAACCAACTCCTGCATTCCGTGTCTCCATTAACACACGGATACAACAAATTCCCCTGATTCTGACTGCAAGGAACCTCTGCTTGACTTTACCAATCTTTTTCTCTTCACATATCTATAGAAGCTTTTAGTCAGTTTTTATGCTTCCTGCAAGCTTACTCTCATACTCTATTTTCCCCCTCTTAATTAATCCCTTTGTCCTCCTTTGCTGAATCCTAAACTGCTCCCAATCCTCAAGTTTGTTGCTTTTTCTGGCCAATTTATATGTCCTCTCCTTAGATCTTATGCTATCCCTAATTTCCCTTGTTAGCCACGGTTGAGTCACCCTTTTTCTTTTATTTTTATGCCAAACAGGGATGAACAAATTCTGTAGTTCATCCATGCGATCTTTAAATGTTTGCCATTGCCTATCCACCATCAACACTTTAAGTAACGTTCCCCAATCCATCCTAGCCAACTCGTGCCTCATACCATCGTAGTTTCCTTTATTTAAATTCAGGACCCTAGTCTCTGAGTCAAACACTTCACTCTCCATTTAATGAAGAATTCTATCATATTATGATCGCTCCGACCCAAGGGGCCTCGCACAACAAGATTGCTAATTAATCCTGAGATTACTACCTTTGAGGTCCTATTTTTTAATTTACCTCCTAACTCCCTATATTCAGCTTTTAGGACCTCATCCTGGTTTTTACCTATATCGTTGGTACCTATATGCACCACAACAACTGGCTGTTCACCCTCCCCCTCCAGAATGCCCTGCAGCCGCTCCGAGACATCCTTGACCCTTGCACCAGGGAGGCAACATACCATCCTGGAGTCTCGTTTGCAGCCGCAGAAACGCCTATCTATTTCCCCTACAATAGAATCCCCTATCAGTATAGCTCTCCCGCTTTTTCCTCCCATCCTGTGCAGCAGAACCACCCATGGTGCCAGGAAGTTGGCTGCTGCTGCCCTCCCCTGATAAGCCATCTCCCTCAACAATATCCAAATTGGTATATCTGTTTGAGAGGGGGATGGCCACAGGGGACTCCTGCACCTACTACTCTGCCTGGCGGTCACCCATTCCCTTCCTGCCTGTGCAGCCTTTACCTGCGGTGTGACCAACTGATTAAATGTGATATCCACGACGCCCTCAGCATCGCGAATGCTCCAGTATGTATCCATTTGCAGCTCCAGCGCCGCAATGCGGTCTGCCAGTAGCTGCAGCTGCATACACTTCCCGCACACATGGTTGTCAGGGACACAGGAAATGTCCCTGATTTCCCACATACTGCAGGAGGAGCATGTCACGTGGCCGAGCTGTGCTGTCATGACTTACCCTTCAATTAATTTAAATTAAATTAAATCAAATCAAGATCACCAATTACACTACAATTAAATGATATATTTAAGGGCCCTTGGTTACTAGCACTCCCTGATACACAACAGAGAGCTTAGAAATTATAACCACAATAATTAAGACCTTCTAAGCTTTATAAGCTATTAACCTTAACTGTCAAACTAGAGTAGTATGAATACTCACCTGGCCGTACTCACCCAATCAGCTGCTTCCTCTTGGCCATGTCACTTTTTAAATCGTGGCATGGCTCTGGAACGCCGCCGCCGGTCTGCGAGATTGACCGGCCTTTGAGAAAAAGCCCGCGAAAGTGAGTTTAAATACTCACTACTCTCCTGCTGCTCCCGATACCGGCCTCTTCCTACAGGGTGAAAAGTTAGGAAAAACAAAGGCGAAGGGAGCTCCCCCTTCCACTCCTCACCTGACTCACCCAACTCGCAGCACTCTGTTGAAACCGCACTCAGTGCAAAATCGCACTTCAAATCCGGTTTTATAGGCCCTGAAACAAGGGAGACTTGTTGTGACTTGCTGAGCCCAGCTACAGGAGAACCAGTTTAATCTAGTTTCCCTAATTAACTCGCTTCAGCTGCTCTGAATTGTAGGCCTTGTATATCCCTTTATAACCCTGCTTAAAGCTGGGAAATTTAGGTTTTAAATAGTAGACAGTAACAGTAAATGTGAAACAAAAGTTTGATTTTAACAACTAGTTAAGCCTCCCTGACTCACCCAACTCACAGCACTCTGTTGAAACTGCACTCTGAGATGCAGAAGGGTGGGAGGAGGCTTGTGAGGAGCATAAACACCGGCATCGACCTGTTGGGCCGAATGGCCAGTTTCTGTGCTGTAAATACCATGTATATTAATTTATTTTAAAAGTCTGTGTATCAAATTAAACCAGTGTTGCTACAGAGAATATGAAATGAATAAAAATAAAGAATTTTGCTTTTTTTGGGAGTATGTTTCACACCAGAAGTGAAAACGTAAACAGCCCTCTGTAAATAAAAAATTAATTTTAATTTCCCGCAATAATTCTTACTCGAAGGAAGGTGTCTCGAGGGAGTGGGGGAAGAGCGGGAAAGGGGGTGGGCAGTAAAACGCTAATGAAAAAGTAAGGTTTGTTTAATGATTGAAGGATCGTGTAGTCTTTCCATTGCAGGGATACAGAGAAGGGAGAACTCGCCCATGACCCCTGTGAACACCCTCCATCACTGCAGCTGATTAAACACACTCCCAAGCATCATTTCCAGGCAGAAATCAAAATGCCAGCCGTGGCTCAGTCGGTGTCCCTCTCGCCTCTGAGTCAGAAGGTCGTGGGTTCGAACCCCCACTCCAGAGACTGGAGCCCCATAATCCAGGGTCCACACACCTTGTGCCAGTCCTGAGGGAAGCACTGCACTGTCGGAGGTGCTGTCTTTCGGAAGAGACGTTAAACCGAGGCCGCCGCCCCCCCCCACCCCCGTCTGGACGTAAAAGATCCTGCGGCCGCTATTGGAAGAAGATCGAGGGAGGAAAGAGAAGTTCGTCCTGGGGCCAATATTTATCCCTCAACCAACATCACTAAAAAACAGATTAACTGGGTCATTCAGCTCATCGCCCTTTGTGGGATCTTGCTGTGCTCAAAATGGCCACCCTATTCACCTAACGGCAGTGGCTGCGCTTCAAGGCACTTCCGTTGGCTGTGAAGTTCGTCGGGACGAGGTGTTTATGTAAAACCCTTTGCTCTGGTAGTCACAGTCTGTGCGCAGTCTCTGTATCAACAAAAATCTTTATTGTACAATCTATCCATTCTGATCAGACATTAAAACATTACCGATGGAATGTGGTGTCAACTGATTGCCGGTTTATAACCAAACCGCACGGAGGGAATCCTGAGATGCATCAGCACGTGCAGGGTTAGACAGTCAATGTTTGGATCGCACCGTCCCTTTAATTCCAGTACAGGTCCTGGGGCGGGGCTTTATTTGAACCTGACCTCCAGTGGCATTGCTCACAGGTAGTCTGGATCACAGTCATGTTTAGCTGTGAAGATGGCCTGTCCCTTTAAGTCCACTGCCCGGATCGTCCCTGTGGGGAAATGGTCTGCACAAGGTCAATTAGAGGCCCATCATCGGGGCACGTCGCTGTGGGTTGGCAGCTGCTGGTAAATCCTCGGGATCCTTCCCTCGGGGGAGAGGCCGGGTTTCTAATGGTCAGAAGAAACCAGCAGGAAATGACTGGCTTCCTCTCTCGTCAGTTGCTGCTGCCCTTGACACTGGGATTAAAATTTCATCTCTTCCAAACGGATGTAACGTTTCAGCTCCCGTGGTGTGATTCAGGTGGGCGATGCCCGCTGACCTCTCTCTCGCTTGACCTTTTCCACCCTCCCTCTCTCGCATCCTTCAATCCTCCAGCAGCTCAGCGAACATCTTCCGCCGCTTGCTCTCTGCCGCCTGGTGCTCGTCCCAATCCCGCCGGCGTTTCAGGAAGTGCGCCAGGGCGAAGTTCCGCGCGATGTGATGGCCGATCGGGTCGCTCCGCAGCTCGCTCTCTCTGCCAGCTGCAACGCAAAGAAAACGAGGTGAGGTGAAATGGGGGCCGGCTCGGGTATTCTTCCAGCTCGGGGCTCACTTGACAACGTTAAGGAGTGGGGATCCTTTCCCGATTTTGGGAACGCCAATTGGCCCACCGTGGCTCCCCAAGTTGGGAGCCATAAATCTAGCTTCTCCATGGGGGTCCCTCCTCAGCTCCGCGACCCTTCAGCCGTCTCAGTAGATCCCTCCTCAGTAACCCCGTCCCAGATCCCTCCTCACCTCCACCCCCGAGCCTCTTCACCCCACCGAGCAGGGTCCTCATCTCCTCCACCGCATCCCCCCCACCCCCGGCCAGGTCTTGCTCCCCACCACTCCCCCAGCAGGCCCCTCCTCACCGCCAGGTCCCTCTTCACCTCTAACCCACCCCCAGTAGGTCCCTCATCTGTAAGCCACCCCACAGCAGGTCCCTCTGTACACCTCTCCCCGCCCACCCCCCAAAAAAAGCAGGTCCCTCTGCACCTCTAACTCACCCCCAGCAGGCCCCTCCTCACCGCCAGGTCCCTCTTCACCTCTATCGCCCCCCCCCCTCCCATAAGCAGGTCCCTATTTACCTCCCCCCCCAACCCCCACCCAAAAGCAGGTCCCTCTTTACCTCCCCCCCTCCCAAAGCAGGTCCCTCTTTACCTCCCCCCCTCCCAAAGCAGGTACCTCTTTACCTCCCTCCCCCCCCTCCCAAAAGCAGGTCCCTCTTTACATCTCCCCCCCACCCCAAGTCCCTCTTCACCCCTATACCCGAGTCTCTCTCCCCACCCCACCCCTACAGCAGGTCCCTCCTCTCTCCCCCACCACCTCCCCCAACAGGCAACAGGTCCCTCCTCACCATCTCCTCCCCGCCCACAAGGTCTCTCCTCACCTCCATCCCCAGGTCTGTCCACAGTAGGGCCTTCCACTCCTACCCCACCCCCCCTCCCCGCGGTCACTCCAAGTACGGAGGCCCAGGGAGGGGTGCTCTCCAACCTTTGCTACCCCGAGTCGCGGACTCGACTGAGGGACGCAGCGAAAGGGAAGAAGAAAAAAAACAACACAGCGCTTAAGAACAAAGCGAGGGAGCAGAAGGTAGAAAGTTGCTCACCGAGCTCCTCGGCGATGGTCTGTTTCATTCCAATTGGCACCGAGGTCCATATCTGGTCAAGGACTCGGCTGCCGTGCTTATCACAGGCCAGCTGTACGAACCGGCCCTGCAAAGAAAAATCAAAACGACACAATCTTGAGGCCAGGGCATCAAATGCCATTGACTAGACCTCCCCACGGTAAAAGAAAGACTTACATTTACATAGCGCCTTTCACGACCACCGGACGTCGCAAAGCGCTTTACAGTCAATGAAGTACTTTTGGAGTGTAGTCACTGTTGTAATGTAGGAAACGCGGCAGCCAATTTGCGCACAGCAAGATCCCACAAAACAGCAATGTGATAATGACCAGATCATCTGGTTTTGTTACGTGGATTGAGGGATATATATTGGCCAGGTAGCCAAATGATTTGCAGCCAGCTCGCCCTCGCTCATCCATCCTCTCCTATCCTCCTCAGACCAACTACCAACCAGCCTTCCCCCCTACACCCAACCTACCGTCCCCTCCCGTCAACTCCATCAGCTCGACGGACAACCTGGTCCCCTCAAACCAACTAGTAACTAACAGTACCCCTGTCCAGTGTCGGCCAACTGTTCAAAATTACCATGGCTTTTGAAAGAGCAGATTGGGAGAAACTGTTTCCAGTGGCAGGAGGGTTGGTAACCAGAGGACACATAGATGTAAGGTAATAAAAACAGAGAATGCTGGAAATACTCAGCAGGTCAGGCAGCATCTGTGGAGAGAGAAACCGAGATCACGGCTCAGGTCGATGACCTTTCCTCAGAACTGGCCTGTCTGATGAAAGGTCATCGACCTGAAACGTTAACTCTGTTTCGCTCTCCACAAATGCTGCCTGACCTGCTGAGTGTTTCCAGCATTTTCTGCTTTTATTTCAGATTTCCAGCATCCGCAGTATTTTGCTTTTGTACAGATTTAAGGTGATTTTGGCCAAAGAGCCAGGTTGGAGATTTATTTTTACGCAGCGAGCTGTTGTGATCTGGAATGCGCTGCCTGAAAGGGCGGTGGGAGCAGATTCAACGGTAACTTTCAAAAGGGAATTGGATAAATATCTGAAGAGGAAAAATTTGCACGGCTATGGGGAAAGAGCAGGTGGAGAGTGGGATTAATGGGATAGTTCTTTCAAAGAAGTCGGCACAGGCACATTGGGTTGACTGGCCTCTTCCTCTGCTGTACTATTCTACGAATTGGACCGTCACCGTAACCCAAACCGGCTGCCAACCTCCTCCTTCCCCAGTCCCATAAGTCAACCATTTGCCCGTTAACACAACCAACCACTAAATGCCCCATGCCAACAGGCAACCACTGCCAACCTGCGACTGCCCATACGTCACTGAGCAACACGGAGGTTTCAATCTCCTTGATCGGGAGACTGAACGCGGGGGCAAGGAATGTAAACACACAAGGCGACCATTCAGGCCCACGGGCCTGTTCAATCAGATCATGTATATCAATCAGAACATAACCTGGCGATCGAAAAAGGCAGACACAGACAGACCCAGCTACCAAGAGAGGACAGGATATGCGCTCACTGCAGTCAGGGAGTGGTGGAGACAGAGATGCACTTCCTCACAGCTTGTAGAAAATATCAGGGCATAAGGGAGAATGTCTACCCAAAGTTCACAAAAATATGCCCGGAATTCAGAAATTTGAATGACGACCAAAAACTCCCATACCTACTAGGGGAAGAGAGAAATTGCATAACACTAGCGGCACATTATGTTACAGCTTGCCATAAACAGAGGGACAACCAGTAAATATAAGAAGAGTATATATAAATTATATGAAAGTATATATTTATACACTCAGGGATATATCTGTTTATACACTGTATGGATAGATCTGTATTTTTGTGAACAAACATGAATGTTTTCCGATGCTTTGGCAACATAAGATGTAACTTGTCAAGCCAATAAAGCGATTTGAATTGAATTGAATTGAAGGTGATCTTCCAGGTGGGGAATGGGCAATTCATCGTGACCAGCCACACACAAGAACGTGAAGAAAGACTGAAGCTCCTATTAAGCCATCCAGGTGCATTCCAAACATCCCCAGTGCTTCATCCTCCATTACCCAGACTAGCAAATTCCTCTAAACAATTCCAAACATCCCCAGTGCTTCATCCTCCATTACCCAGACTAGCAAATTCCTCTAACAGTTGTGTGCCGAGTTCAAAAGTTCTTCTGAATATGTTTTAATTCACTTTGCATTCATTTAAATATATCTCCGCTGCTCTGACTCACCCGTGTGACCTTTCAGAAATATTCTCGTCTATCCCGTTTAATTTACCTCGATCGGTCCCTCCTTACCCCCTCTATCCCATTTAATATTTACACCCTCGATCGGGTCCCTCCTTAACCCCCTCTATCCCATTTAATATTTACACCCTCGATCGGGTCCCTCCTTAACCCCCTCTATCCCATTTAATATTTTACACCCTCGATCGGGTCCCTCCTTAACCCCCTCTATCCCATTTAATATTTTACACCCTCGATCGGGTCCCTCCTTAACCCCCTCTATCCCATTTAATATTTTACACCCTCGATCGGGTCCCTCCTTAACCCCCTCTATCCCATTTAATATTTTACACCCTCGATCGGGTCCCTCCTTAACCCCCTCTATCCCATTTAATATTTTACACCCCTCAATCGGGTCCCTCCTTAACCCCCTCTATCCCATTTAATATTTTACACCCCTCAATCGGGTCCCTCCTTAACCCCCTCTATCCCATTTAATATTTTACACCCTCGATCGGGTCCCTCCTTAACCCCCTCTATCCCATTTAATATTTTACACCCTCGATCGGGTCCCTCCTTAACCCCCTCTATCCCATTTAATATTTTACACCCTCGATCGGGTCCCTCCTTAACCCCCTCTATCCCATTTAATATTTTACACCCTCGATCGGGTCCCTCCTTAACCCCCTCTATCCCATTTAATATTTTACACCCCTCAATCGGGTCCCTCCTTAACCCCCTCTATCCCATTTAATATTTACACCCTCGATCGGGTCCCTCCTTAACCCCCTCTATCCCATTTAATATTTTACACCCCTCAATCGGGTCCCTCCTTAACCCCCTCTATCCCATTTAATATTTTACACCCTCGATCGGGTCCCTCCTTAACCCCCTCTATCCCATTTAATATTTTACACCCTCGATCGGGTCCCTCCTTAACCCCCTCTATCCCATTTAATATTTACACCCTCGATCGGGTCCCTCCTTAACCCCCTCTATCCCATTTAATATTTTACACTCTCGATCGGGTCCCTCCTTAACCCCCTCTATCCCATTTAATATTTTACACTCTCGATCGGGTCCCTCCTTAACCCCCTCTATCCCATTTAATATTTTACACCCTCGATCGGGTCCCTCCTTAACCCCCTCTATCCCATTTAATATTTACACCCTCGATCGGGTCCCTCCTTAACCCCCTCTATCCCATTTAATATTTACACCCTCGATCGGGTCCCTCCTTAACCCCCTCTATCCCATTTAATATTTTACACTCTCGATCGGGTCCCTCCTTAACCCCCTCTATCCCATTTAATATTTTACACTCTCGATCGGGTCCCTCCTTAACCCCCTCTATCCCATTTAATATTTTACACCCTCGATCGGGTCCCTCCTTAACCCCCTCTATCCCATTTAATATTTTACACCCTCGATCGGGTCCCTCCTTAACCCCCTCTATCCCATTTAATATTTTACACACTCGATCGGGTCCCTCCTTAACCCCCTCTATCCCATTTAATATTTTACACCCCTCAATCGGGTCCCTCCTTAACCCCCTCTATCCCATTTAATATTTTACACCCCTCAATCGGGTCCCTCCTTAACCCCCTCTATCCCATTTAATATTTTACACCCTCGATCGGGTCCCTCCTTAACCCCCTCTATCCCATTTAATATTTTACACCCTCGATCGGGTCCCTCCTTAACCCCCTCTATCCCATTTAATATTTTACACCCTCGATCGGGTCCCTCCTTAACCCCCTCTATCCCATTTAATATTTTACACCCTCGATCGGGTCCCTCCTTAACCCCCTCTATCCCATTTAATATTTTACACCCCTCAATCGGGTCCCTCCTTAACCCCCTCTATCCCATTTAATATTTACACCCTCGATCGGGTCCCTCCTTAACCCCCTCTATCCCATTTAATATTTTACACCCCTCAATCGGGTCCCTCCTTAACCCCCTCTATCCCATTTAATATTTTACACCCTCGATCGGGTCCCTCCTTAACCCCCTCTATCCCATTTAATATTTTACACCCTCGATCGGGTCCCTCCTTAACCCCCTCTATCCCATTTAATATTTACACCCTCGATCGGGTCCCTCCTTAACCCCCTCTATCCCATTTAATATTTTACACTCTCGATCGGGTCCCTCCTTAACCCCCTCTATCCCATTTAATATTTTACACTCTCGATCGGGTCCCTCCTTAACCCCCTCTATCCCATTTAATATTTTACACCCTCGATCGGGTCCCTCCTTAACCCCCTCTATCCCATTTAATATTTACACCCTCGATCGGGTCCCTCCTTAACCCCCTCTATCCCATTTAATATTTACACCCTCGATCGGGTCCCTCCTTAACCCCCTCTATCCCATTTAATATTTTACACTCTCGATCGGGTCCCTCCTTAACCCCCTCTATCCCATTTAATATTTTACACTCTCGATCGGGTCCCTCCTTAACCCCCTCTATCCCATTTAATATTTTACACCCTCGATCGGGTCCCTCCTTAACCCCCTCTATCCCATTTAATATTTTACACCCTCGATCGGGTCCCTCCTTAACCCCCTCTATCCCATTTAATATTTTACACACTCGATCGGGTCCCTCCTTAACCCCCTCTATCCCATTTAATATTTACACCCTCGATCGGGTCCCTCCTTAACGCCCTCTGCCCCATTTAATATTTACACCCTCGATCGGGTCCCTCCTTAACCCCCTCTATCCCATTTAATATTTACACCCTCGATCGGGTCCCTCCTTAACCCCCTCTATCCCATTTAATATTTTACACCCTCGATCGGGTCCCTCCTTAACCCCCTCTATCCCATTTAATATTTTACACCCTCGATCGGGTCCCTCCTTAACCCCCTCTATCCCATTTAATATTTACACTCTCGATCGGGTCCCTCCTTAACCCCCTCTATCCCATTTAATATTTTACACCCTCGATCGGGTCCCTCCTTAACCCCTCTATCCCATTTAATATTTTACACCCTCGATCGGGTCCCTCCTTAACCCCCTCTATCCCATTTAATATTTACACTCTCGATCGGGTCCCTCCTTAACCCCTTCTGTCCCCTTTAAAATTTAACCCCCCCTCCCCCCTCAGTCCATTCTCACCGCGAACTTCCTGATGATCTTCTTCCTCTGTTTGTCCGACACGGTGCTGCTGGTCAGCAGGGCGTCGAAGACGTGACTCCCCGTCTGGTCGCAGGCCAGCCTCACGCGGTCATCCTCCGACATGGCTGCCAGGCTGAGCACCATTGCGGTGGGCTCGTCGAAGTGGAGCAGGCGCTGAGCCAGCAGCGAGCCGTGGTAACTGATGGTCTTCAGGCGCTGCTCGTCGGACGGCTGGGGCGATCAGAGAGACAAAGCGGGTTAGTGGAGACGCTGCGGCACACGAGACGAGACCGACAGGGACAGCGCATCGGCATCCGGGCCCAGCACAGACAACCGTCAGGACCCTGGGCTCGAATCCAGCCAGCAGAGAGACCTTTCACCCTCCGAGACCTGGGGGTCAAACCCAGCACCAGACAGAAGGGAATGAAGGTCTCCTCTCTTGAGTAGGTGGTGAAAGACCTCAAACAAGAAGCAGCATGTTGTTCCTCTGAACGTCAATGCGGCAGGTTCTCCTGCCTATACAGGTGGCGGTTGAGGCGGGGGGGGGGGGGGGGGGGGCGAGAGGCAGAAAAAGGGGGATAACAAGCTGGCGAAAGGTTTGTTGAACAGGCGGTGTGATCTCCACGGTCACTGAGCGAGGTGTGGGGGGCACGACCCTCGGGCCGGCAGCTCAGCACGATGGAGCACTCTGTGCGTCCTGGGTTTACCTGGTGCTCCGTAGTCGAGTCCTCCTCACCCAGGTCGTAGAGAACCTCGTATGTCAGGAAAGAGATGAAGAGAGGCACGCAGGCCACCCTGCGAGAGGCCGGCTCGCAGCAGTGGAAAGCCTGAAAGCAGAAACAGGTCGAGTTGAGCCAAAGGAACAGTTTACAAGCTAGCGCCGGGGTGGGTGGCTGGCTGGCCGAGGTGTCTGGCAAGCACCTCCTCCAACCAGGTGTCATCACTCGCCAAAATGGCCGCCAATGGCTTTGAACAGAAAGGGCCCAGGTTCCATCTCACCCCCGCCGGTCTGTGCTGAGCTAGCTGGTCCCAACCAGGGACGGGCAGTAAGGGGGCTAGAATTGGTACTGAGCCCCACATAGAACAGGAAGGGCCCAGGTTCCACCCCCACCCCGGTCTGTGCTGAGTTAGCTGATCCTGGGGCCGGTGGGGGGGATCTACAATTGGCCCCTGGTCACTATCCTAGTGACTTCAGCTGAACAGTATGCACGCATGCCAGGGAAGGACAGGATCAGGGCTCATGTGCGATGCCCCACACAGTCAAATATCCTGGCAACACCTGGGCTGACAAATTAATAACTGCCCACCTGGGTGAGGTATCAGAGGCTGGGGTGGGGGGGGGGGCAGGCAGCTGCTGCCTACTGACTCCAGCAAGGACTCCCCTTAGAGGACAGGAGGGGGAGAGTGGGTAGCGCCAAGGCTGCTCCCTTACCTGGTACAGTTTCATCAGCATCTCCTGCTGCTTCTCTTTGTGCTTCACGCAGGCTGCGACCAGCTCGGTGATGATCCCCATGTGGCCCTGCGCTAAAATGTTCTCCAGGCCGGGGCAAAGCTCGTCAAATAACTTTGAAAACTAAGAGAAAAAAAAGGGGTCAGTAGATTAGATACGGCCCCCTACTAATTACGGCTGTTATACAGGTTCATGGACTTTGACCCAGGTCCCAGAGGGTGCAATGACACGGTTTGATCCACTGCAGCGCGCACTCGCTCCCCTTCCTCCGTTTCCTCTTTCCTTCCATTGCCCTCTCCCCGGTTATCCCGGTGTCCTGGCCAATATTTACCCCTTAGTCACGAAAACAGATTATCCGGTCATTATCAGATTGCTGTTTCTGGCAGCTTGCTGTGCGCATATTGGCTGCCGCGTTTCCTACATGCGGAGAGGTTGTTTCCCCTGGCTGGAGTGTCTAGAACTAGGGGTCACAGTCTCAGGATAAGGGGTCGGCCATTTAAGACTGAGATGAGGAGGAATTTCTTCACTCAGAGGGTTGTGAATCTTTGGAATTCTCTGCCCCAGAGGGCTGTGAATGCTGAGTCTTTGAGTATATTCAAGGCTGAGATCGATAGATTTTTGGACTCTAGGGGAATCAAGGGATATGGAGATCGGGCAGGAAAGTGGAGTTGAGGTCCATGATCTCATTGAATGGCGAAGCAGGCTCGAGGGGCCGTATGGCCGACTCCTGCTCCTATTTATTATGTTCTTACAACATTGACTACACTTCAAAAAGTACTTCATTGGCTGTAAAGTGCTTTGGGGCGTCCAGTGGTCGTGAAAGGCGCTGTATAAATGCAAGTCTTTCTTTCTTTTCTCCCTCCCTGCTTGCTCCGCCCTCCCTCATACAACGACTCGCACTTATATGGCACCAAGGCACCTCACAGGAGCGTGAGCCAAAAAAAAATTGACACCGAGCCACATATTAGGACAGCTGACCAAAAGCTTGGTCAAAGAGGCAGGTTTTAAGGAGCGACTTAAAAGGAGGAGGGAGAGGCGGAGAAGTTTAGGAAGGGAATTCCAGAGCTTATGGGGCTGAGGCAGCTGAAGGCACGGCCGCCAATGGTGGGGCGAAGGAATTGGGGGAATGCACAAAGATCCATTGCTTTTTAAATACTTCACCAGCCGATCTCCTGTGCCACTGCTCACTGGGATCAAGACCCAGTGCAGCGTTTGGATGAAGTGGGATTCAGAGGGTCGGGGGTGGGGGTGGTAATTACTTAGAATGTACAGCACAGAAACAGGCCATTCGGCCCAACTGGTCTGTGCCAGTGAGTGTTTATGCATATCCCTCTATCCCTTTCTCCCATGTGTTTACAGGAAACTGTGTGCTATCCGGCACCGACGGGACCGAGCTGTTGCCGTCCCATCAAAACTGCCAGACAAACCAGCGCTAATGTTGAAACATACGGAGATTTTGAGCTCCGTATCTGGCAACAAACCCTATTGCTTAACAGTCGGCCGTACCTTGCAAGCGTCTCTGTAGCTTAGCAACAGCTTCAGCGAGACCTTGCAGAGCCTGACTGGTGAAAAAAAAGCAACGAAAAGAAAAAAAACCTAACGAAACGGCTCCTGATTTTTGCCGGTGGATCGAGCATTCCGGACAGTTAACCGCCGAATAAACCAAAGTTTCCTGTATCTAGCTTCGCCTTAAAATGGACCAGAGTGTGTAGATGGAATTCAGTCCCCCTTCTAATGTCATTTAGTTATAATTTGATTTGCGATTCTTGTAACTAAGACCACCTATTTCCACCTCCGTAACATCGCCGGTCTCCGCCCTTGCCTCAGCTCATCCGCTGCTGAAACCCTCATCCATGCCTTTGTTATCTCTAGACTTGACTATTCCAACGCACTCCTGGCTGGCCTCCCACATTCCACCCTATGTAAACTTGAGGTCATCCAAAACTGGGCTGCCCGTGTCCTAACTCGCACCAAGTCCCGTTCGCCCATCTCCCCTGTGCTCGCTGGCCTACATTGGCTCCCGGTTAAGCAACACCTCGATTTCAAAATTCTCATCCTTGTTTGCAAATCCCTCCGTGGCCTCGCCCCCCCCCTATCTCTGTAATCTCCTCCAGCCCCACAACCCTCACCCCCCCACCCACCCCCCGCCCCGAGATATCTGCGCTCCTCAAATTCTGCCCTCGAGCATCCCTGATTATAATCGCTCAACCATTGGCAGCCGTGCCTTCTGTTACCGAGGCCCTAAGCTCGGGAATTCTCTCCCTAAACCACTCTGCCTCTCTTTTCTCCTCTAAGACGCTCCTTAAAACTTACCTCTTTGACCAAGCTTTTGGTCATCTGCCCTAATTTCTTTACAGCCAATGAAGTACTTCCCCCCCCCCACCCCCACCCAAAGTGTAGTCACTGTTGTAATGTAGGAAACGCAGCAGCCAATTTGCACATAGCAAGATCCCACAAAGAGCAATGTGACAATGACCAGATCATTTGTTTTTTAACGATGTTGTTTGAGGGATAAACATTGGCCCCAGGACACCGGGGAGAACTCCCCTGCTCTTCTTCTGGTAGTGGGCGTGGGATCTTTCACATCCCCCCCCCCCAAGAGGGCAGACGGGGGCCCTCGGTTTAACGTCTCATCAGAAAGACGGCACCTCCGGCAGTGCAGCACTCCCTCATTACTGGCACCGGGAGTGTCGGCCCTGGATTATGGGGCACGAGACTCTGGAGTGGGGGGATTCGAACCCACGACCTTCTGGCTCGGAGGCGAGGGAGAGACCCCGACCGAGCCACGGTCGATAGAGGCAGCTTCCAAATGAAAGCTAATTCATTGGGAGTCCCGAGGAGGCAAGAAGCACTTTACACAAACATAAACGTGGACACGGGAACTGACAACAGAGGCGCGCGCTGAGGTTAAGATTTCGAATACGAGATGTAGGACAGACTCTCCGCTCGGCCCCACTCACCAGCTTCTGTGACGGGGTGGCTGCGAGGAGCCGCTGGACGGTGAAGTTTGCGACCTGGTGGAGGGCCAGGGGGACGAGCTGGCCTTTGAAGTGTGACTTGTAGAGCCTCCTCAGCAGCTTCTTATCCGACACCTGGATGATGTTCTCCAGGAGGTGGCTGCTCGTCTTGTCCTTCAGGAACACCAGCAGAGGACTTGAGGAATATAAAGAGAAAGGCAGAGAGGGGGCTGGTGTTAGAGGCAGTCTTTTAATTCCCCCGGTTCCACACTGTGCCATGGGCACAGGCTATGCCTCCGGTACCTCTCCCCAACAGGCCATTCGTTATGTCCTTGGTGTGCTATTTGACCCCACATCCACTCCATTGCCAAGACAACAACAGCAACTTGTATTTATATAGCGCCTTTAACATAGTTAAACATCCCAGGGCGCTGCACAGGAGTATTTTAAGACGACAAATTTGACACCAATCCACATAAGCAGAAATTAGGGCAGGTGACCAAAAGCTTGGTCAAAGAGGTAGGTTTTAAGGAGCATCTCACAGGACGAGACAGAGGCGGAGAGGTTTGGGCAGGGAATTCCCGAGCTTGGGGCCTAGGCAACAGAAGGCACGGCCACCAAAGGTTGAGCGATTATAATCAGGGATCCTCAAGAGGACAGAATTAGAGCGGCGCAGATATCTTGGGGGGTTGTGGGACTAAACGAGATTACTTCCACCTCTAACATCGCCCCTGCCTCAACTCATCAAATTATTTGTCTTAAAATACTCCTGTGCAGCGCCTTGGGACATTTTACTACATTAAAGGCACTATATAAATACAGGTTGTTGTTGCTGAAACCCTCATCCACGTCTTTTGTTACCTCTAGACTTGACTATGCCAACGCTCTCCTGGCTGGCCTCCCACATTCCACCCTATGTAAACTTGAGGTCGTCCAAAACTCGGCTGCCCGTGTCCTAACTCGCACCAAGTCCCGTTCGCCCATCACCCCCGGTGCTCGCTGACCTACACTGGCTCCTGGTTAAGCAACGCCTCGATTTCAAAATTCCCATCCTTGTTTTCAAATCCCCCCCATGGCCTCGCCCCTCCCTATCTCTGTAATCTCCTCCAGCCCCACAACCCCCACTGAGATCGCTGCGCTCCTCCAATTCTGGCCTCTTGTGCATCCCCAATTGTAATCGCTCCACCATTGGCGGCCGTGCCTTCAGCTGCCTGGGCCCGAAGCTTTGCAATTCCCTCCCTAAACCTCTCCGCCTCTCTACCTCCCTCTCCTCCTTTAAGATGCTTAAAACCTACCTCTTTGACCGGGTTTTTGGTCACCTATCCCAATAGCTCATGTGGTTCGGTGTTGAATTTTGTTTCGATAATCGCTCCTGTGAAGCACCTTGGGACGTTGAACCAGCCGGCCAGAGGGGAGCCGTGTTTATTTTTTACCTTCCGTCTCCCTACCTGTGCCTGCATCCTCCCGGCAATGCGCATTATTCCCAGGCATGGTGCGGCGGGGGGGGGGGGACGACCAACGCCACTCTGACACCTCCGCCCAGTCCCCAGACTGACTGCTGCGCCTGTCCTTGGGGTAACGGTCTCCCGGAGGCACCCTCTCAGCGTGCCTCAGTCGGTCTCACTCTCCCCCCCTCCGAGTCAGGAGGTCGTGGGGTTGAGCCCCACTCCAGGGCTGGAGCCCCGTAAGCTGTCGGAGGTGTTGTCCTTCGGATCAGAGGCTAAACCGAAGCAGGTGGATGCTAAAGCTCGCATGGCCGCTACAGGAAGAGGAGCAGGGGGAGTTCTCCCTGGTGTCCTGGGTCCCAACAACCATCTCTTAACCAACACCACTAAGAAAAACAGATTAACCTGTCATTGGGAATTAAGGGATCCTGATCTGCAACGGAGGACCTGTCTACATAACAGCAGTGACTGCTCTTCAGGGCATGTCACTGTACGTGAAGGGCCGTGAGACAGCGAGAGCAAGAGAGAGCGTGCGCGCGTATCGGTGGGGGTGGGGGTGGAGAAAAGAGAGGATGCGGGGGTTGAAGAAACATAAAAGCCACGTGGATACCTGCTTTGCTCCGGCTGGCCCAGCGACCCCAGATATTCCATCACGGCAGCACAGAGCTCGCTGGCGACGCTGGGCAGCTTCCGCCGCAGGACTTGCAGGGCGACTTGGAACACCGGACTGGCGATGGGATGGGTCACAAAAACTGTGGGGAGAAAGAGTTTGTTTTTACATGGCAGAAGCATGGATGGAGCAAGGCAACACGACGGTCAAACCTGGGGATGTGGGGCCTCTAAGACCAACCCCTGTAACTCGCTGGGTCAGTGTCTCTCTCGCTGGGTCAGCGTGTCTCAGTGTCTCTCGCTGGGTCAGCGTGTCTCAGTGTCTCTCTCTGGGTCAGCGTGTCTCAGTGTCTCTCTCTGGGTCAGCGTGTCTCAGTGTCTCTCTCTGGGTCAGTGTGTCTCAGTGTCTCTCTCTGGGTCAGTGTGTCTCAGTGTCTCTCTCTGGGTCAGTGTGTCTCAGTGTCTCTCTCTGGGTCAGTGTGTCTCAGTGTCTCTCTCTGGGTCAGTGTGTCTCAGTGTCTCTCTCTGGGTCAGTGTGTCTCAGTGTCTCTCTCTGGGTCAGTGTGTCTCAGTGTCTCTCTCTGGGGCAGTGTGTCTCAGTGTCTCTCTCTGGGTCAGTGTGTCTCAGTGTCTCTCTCTGGGTCAGTGTGTCTCAGTCTCTCTCTCTGGGTCAGTGTGTCTCAGTGTCTCTCTCTGGGTCAGTGTGTCTCAGTGTCTCTCTCTGGGTCAGTGTGTCTCAGTGTCTCTCTCTGGGTCAGCGTGTCTCAGTGTCTCTCTCTGGGTCAGCGTGTCTCAGTGTCTCTCTCTGGGTCAGCGTGTCTCAGTGTCTCTCTCTGGGTCAGTGTGTCTCAGTGTCTCTCTCTGGTCAGTGTGTCTCAGTGTCTCTCTCTGGGTCAGTGTGTCTCAGTGTCTCTCTCTGGGTCAGTGTGTCTCAGTGTCCTCTCTCTGGGTCAGTGTGTCTCAGTGTCTCTCTCTGGGTCAGTGTGTCTCAGTGTCTCTCTCTGGGTCAGTGTGTCTCTCTCTCTCTCTGGTCAGTGTGTCTCAGTGTCTCTCTCTGGGTCAGTGTGTCTCAGTGTCTCTCTCTGGGTCAGTGTGTCTCAGTGTCTCTCTCTGGGTCAGTGTGTCTCAGTGTCTCTCTCTGGGTCAGTGTGTCTCAGTGTCTCTCTCTGGGTCAGTGTGTCTCAGTGTCTCTCTCTGGGTCAGTGTGTCTCAGTGTCTCTCTGGGTCAGTGGTCTCAGTTCTCTCTCTGGGTCAGTGTGTCTCAGTGTCTCTCTCTGGGTCAGTGTGTCTCAGTGTCTCTCTCTGGGTCAGTGTGTCTCAGTGTCTCTCTCTGGGTCAGTGTGTCTCAGTGTCTCTCTCTGGGTCAGTGTGTCAATCAGTGTCTCTCTCTGGGTCAGTGTGTCTCAGTGTCTCTCTCTGGGTCAGTGTGTCTCAGTGTCTCTCTCTGGGTCAGTGTGTCTCAGTGTCTCTCTCTGGGTCAGTGTGTCTCAGTGTCTCTCTCTGGGTCAGTGTGTCCTCAGTGTCTCTCTCTGGGTCAGTGTGTCTCAGTGTCTCTCTCTGGGTCAGCGTGTCTCAGTGTCTCTCTCTGGGTCAGAGTGTCTCAGTGTCTCTCTCTGGGTCAGGTGTCCAGTGCCTCTCTCGGGTCAGTGTGTCTCAGTGTCTCTCTCTGGGTCAGAGTGTCTCAGTGTCCTCTCTCTGGGTCAGGTGTCTCAGTGTCTCTCTCTGGGTCAGTGTGTCTCAGTGTCTCTCTGGGTCCGTCCTTGTGTCTCAGTGTCTCTCTCTGGGTCAGTGTGTCTCAGTGTCTCTCTCTGGGTCAGTGTGTCTCAGTGTCTCTCTCTGGGTCAGTGCTGTCTCAGTGTCTCTCTCTGGGTCAGTGTGTCTCAGTGTCTCCTCTGGGTCAGTGTGTCTCAGTGTCTCTCTGGGTCAGTGTGTCTCAGTAGGTCTCTCTCTGGGTCAGCGTGTCTCAGTGTCTCTCTCTGGGTCAGCGTGTCTCAGTGTCTCTCTCTGGGTCAGCGTGTCTCAGTGTCTCTCTCTGGGTCAGTCGTGTCTCAGTGTCTCTCTCTGGGTCAGCGTGTCTCAGTGTCTCTCTCTGGGTCAGTGTGTCTCAGTGTCTCTCTCTGGGTCAGTGTGTCTCAGTGTCTCTCTCTGGGTCAGCGTGTCTCAGTGTCTCTCTCTGGGTCAGTGTGTCTCAGTGTCTCTCTCTGGGTCAGTGTGTCTCAGTGTCTCTCTCTGGGTCAGTGTGTCTCAGTGTCTCTCTGGGTCAGTGTGTCTCAGTGTCTCTCTCTGGGTCAGTGTGTCTCAGTGTCTCTCTGGGTCAGTGTGTCTCAGTGTCTCTCTCTGGGTCACCTGTGTCTCAGTGTCTCTCTCTGGGTCAGTGTGTCTCAGTGTCTCTCTCTGGGTCAGCGTGTCTCAGTGTCTCTCTCTGGGTCAGTGTGTCTCAGTGTCTCTCTCTGGGTCAGCTTGTCTCAGTGTCTCTCTGGGTCAGTGTGTCTCAGTGTCTCTCTCTGGGTCAGTGTGTCTCAGTGTCTCTCTCTGGGTCAGTGTGTCTCAGTGTCTCTCTTTGGGTCAGTGTGTCTCAGTGTCTCTCTCTGGGTCAGTGTGTCTCAGTGTCTCTCTCTGGGTCAGTGTGTCTCAGTGTCTCTCTCTGGGTCACCGTGTCTCAGTGTCTCTCTCTGGGTCAGTGTGTCTCAGTGTCTCCTCTCTGGGTCAGCGTTGTCTCAGTGTCTCTCTCTGGGTCAGTGTGTCTCAGTGTCTCTCTCTGGGTCAGTGTGTCTCAGTGTCTCTCTGGTCAGTGTGTCTCAGTGTCTCTCTCTGGGTCAGTGTGTCTCAGTGTCTCTCTGGGTCAGTGTGTCTCAGTGTCTCTCTCTGGGTCAGTGTGTCTCAGTGTCTCTCTCTGGGTCAGTGTGTCTCAGTGTCTCTCTCTGGGTCAGTGTGTCTCAGTGTCTCTCTCTGGGTCAGTGTGTCTCAGTGTCTCTCTGGGTCAGTGTGTCTCAGTGTCTCTCTCTGGGTCAGTGTGTCTCAGTGTCTCTCTCTGGGTCAGTGTGTCTCAGTGTCTCTCTCTGGGTCAGTGTGTCTCAGTGTCTCTCTCTCTGGGTCAGTGTGTCTCAGTGTCTCTCTCTGGGTCAGTGTGTCTCTCTCTCTCTGGGTCAGTGTGTCTCAGTGTCTCTCTCTGGGTCAGCGTGTCTCAGTGTCTCTCTCTGGGTCAGTGTGTCTCAGTGTCTCTCTCTGGGTCAGTGTGTCTCAGTGTCTCTCTCTGGGTCAGTGTGTCTCAGTGTCTCTCTCTGGGTCAGTGTGTCTCAGTGTCTCTCTCTGGGTCAGTGTGTCTCAGTGTCTCTCTCTGGGTCAGTGTGTCTCAGTGTCTCTCTCTGGGTCAGTGTGTCTCAGTGTCTCTCTCTGGGTCAGTGTGTCTCAGTGTCTCTCTGGGTCAGTGTGTCTCAGTGTCTCTCTCTGGGTCAGTGTGTCTCAGTGTCTCTCTCTGGGTCAGTGTGTCTCAGTGTCTCTCTCTGGGTCAGTGTGTCTCAGTGTCTCTCTCTGGGTCAGTGTGTCTCAGTGTCTCTCTCTGGGTCAGTGTGTCTCAGTGTCTCTCTCTGGTCAGTGTGTCTCAGTGTCTCTCTCTGGGTCAGTGTGTCTCAGTGTCTCTCTCTGGGTCAGTGTGTCTCAGTGTCTCTCTCTGGGTCAGTGTGTCTCAGTGTCTCTCTCTGGGTCAGTGTGTCTCAGTGTCTCTCTCTGGGTCAGTGTGTCTCAGTGTCTCTCTCTGGGTCAGTGTGTCTCAGTGTCTCTCTCTGGGTCAGTGTGTCTCAGTGTCTCTCTCTGGGTCAGTGTGTCTCAGTGTCTCTCTCTGGGTCAGTGTGTCTCAGTGTCTCTCTCTGGGTCAGTGTGTCTCAGTGTCTCTCTCTGGGTCAGTGTGTCTCAGTGTCTCTCTCTGGGTCACCGTGTCTCAGTGTCTCTCTCTGGGTCAGTGTGTCTCAGTGTCTCTCTCTGGGTCAGCGTGTCTCAGTGTCTCTCTCTGGGTCAGTGTGTCTCAGTGTCTCTCTCTGGGTCAGTGTGTCTCAGTGTCTCTCTGGGTCAGTGTGTCTCAGTGTCTCTCTCTGGGTCAGTGTGTCTCAGTGTCTCTCTGGGTCAGTGTGTCTCAGTGTCTCTCTTTGGGTCAGTGTGTCTCAGTGTCTCTCTCTGGGTCAGTGTGTCTCAGTGTCTCTCTCTGGTCAGTGTGTCTCAGTGTCTCTCTGGGTCAGTGTGTCTCAGTGTCTCTCTCTGGGTCAGTGTGTCTCAGTGTCTCTCTCTGGGTCAGTGTGTCTCAGTGTCTCTCTCTGGTCAGTGTGTCTCAGTGTCTCTCTCTGGGTCAGTGTGTCTCAGTGTCTCTCTCTGGGTCAGTGTGTCTCAGTGTCTCTCTCTGGGTCAGTGTGTCTCAGTGTCTCTCTCTGGGTCAGTGTGTCTCAGTGTCCTCTCTGGGTCAGTGTGTCCTCAGTGTCTCTCTCTGGGTCACCGTGGTCTCAGTGTCTCTCTCTGGTCAGTGGTCTCAGTGTCTCTCTCTGGTCAGGTGTCTCAGTGTCTCTCTCTGGGTCAGTGTGTCTCAGTGTCTCTCTCTGGGTCAGTGTGTCTCAGTGTCTCTCTGGGTCAGTGTGTCTCAGTGTCTCTCTCTGGGTCAGTGTGTCTCAGTGTCTCTCTGGGTCAGTGTGTCTCAGTGTCTCTCTTGGGTCAGTGTGTCTCAGTGTCTCTCTCTGGGTCAGTGTGTCTCAGTGTCCTCTCTGGTCAGTGTGTCTCAGTGTCTCTCTCTGGGTCAGTGTGTCTCAGTGTCTCTCTGGGTCAGTGTGTCTCAGTGTCTCTCTCTTGGTCAGTGTGTCTCAGTGTCTCTCTCTGGGTCAGTGTGTCTCAGTGTCTCTCTGGGTCAGTGTGTCTCAGTGTCTCTCTCTGTGGTCAGTGTGTCTCAGTGTCTCTCTGGGTCAGTGTGTCTCAGTGTCTCTCTTTGGGTCAGTGTGTCTCAGTGTCTCTCTGGGTCAGTGTGTCTCAGTGTCTCTCTCTGGGTCAGTGTGTCTCAGTGTCACTCTCTGGGTCAGTGTGTCTCAGTGTCTCTCTCTGGGGTCAGTGTGTCTCAGTGTCTCTCTCTGGGTCAGTGTGTCTCAGTGTCTCTCTCTGGGTCAGTGTGTCTCAGTGTCTCTCTGGGTCAGTGTGTCTCAGTGTCTCTCTCTGGGTCAGTGTGTCTCAGTGTCTCTCTGGGTCAGTGTGTCTCAGTGTCTCTCTCTGGGTCAGTGTGTCTCAGTGTCTCTCTCTGGGTCAGTGTGTCTCAGTGTCTCTCTCTGGGTCAGTGTGTCTCAGTGTCTCTCTCTGGGTCAGTGTGTCTCAGTGTCTCTCTCTGGGTCAGTGTGTCTCAGTGTCTCTCTCTGGGTCAGTGTGTCTCAGTGTCTCTCTCTGGGTCAGTGTGTCTCAGTGTCTCTCTCTGGGTCAGTGTGTCTCAGTGTCTCTCTCTGGGTCAGTGTGTCTCAGTGTCTCTCTCTGGGTCAGTGTGTCTCAGTGTCTCTCTCTGGGTCAGTGTGTCTCAGTGTCTCTCTCTGGGTCAGTGTGTCTCAGTGTCTCTCTGGGTCAGTGTGTCTCGTGTCTCAGTGTCTCTCTCTGGGTCAGCGTGTCTCAGTGTCTCTCTCTGGGTCAGTGTGTCTCAGTGTCTCTCTCTGGGTCAGTGTGTCTCAGTGTCTCTCTCTGGGTCAGTGTGTCTCAGTGTCTCTCTCTGGGTCAGTGTGTCTCAGTGTCTCTCTCTGGGTCAGTGTGTCTCAGTGTCTCTCTCTGGGTCAGTGTGTCTCAGTGTCTCTCTCTGGGTCAGTGTGTCTCAGTGTCTCTCTCTGGGTCAGTGTGTCTCAGTGTCTCTCTCTGGGTCAGTGTGTCTCAGTGTCTCTCTCTGGGTCAGTGTGTCTCAGTGTCTCTCTCTGGGTCAGTGTGTCTCAGTGTCTCTCTCTGGGTCAGTGTGTCTCAGTGTCTCTCTCTGGGTCAGTGTGTCTCAGTGTCTCTCTCTGGGTCAGTGTGTCTCAGTGTCTCTCTCTGGGTCAGTGTGTCTCAGTGTCTCTCTCTGGGTCAGTGTGTCTCAGTGTCTCTCTCTGGGTCAGTGTGTCTCAGTGTCTCTCTCTGGGTCAGTGTGTCTCAGTGTCTCTCTCTGGGTCAGTGTGTCTCAGTGTCTCTCTCTGGGTCAGTGTGTCTCAGTGTCTCTCTCTGGGTCAGTGTGTCTCAGTGTCTCTCTCTGGGTCAGTGTGTCTCAGTGTCTCTCTCTGGGTCAGTGTGTCTCAGTGTCTCTCTCTGGGTCAGTGTGTCTCAGTGTCTCTCTCTGGGTCAGTGTGTCTCAGTGTCTCTCTCTGGGTCAGTGTGTCTCAGTGTCTCTCTCTGGGTCAGTGTGTCTCAGTGTCTCTCTCTGGGTCAGTGTGTCTCAGTGTCTCTCTCTGGGTCAGTGTGTCTCAGTGTCTCTCTCTGGGTCAGTGTGTCTCAGTGTCTCTCTCTGGGTCAGTGTGTCTCAGTGTCTCTCTCTGGGTCAGTGTGTCTCAGTGTCTCTCTCTGGGTCAGTGTGTCTCAGTGTCTCTCTCTGGGTCAGTGTGTCTCAGTGTCTCTCTCTGGGTCAGTGTGTCTCAGTGTCTCTCTCTGGGTCAGTGTGTCTCAGTGTCTCTCTCTGGGTCAGTGTGTCTCAGTGTCTCTCTCTGGGTCAGTGTGTCTCAGTGTCTCTCTCTGGGTCAGTGTGTCTCAGTGTCTCTCTCTGGGTCAGTGTGTCTCAGTGTCTCTCTCTGGGTCAGTGTGTCTCAGTGTCTCTCTCTGGGTCAGTGTGTCTCAGTGTCTCTCTCTGGGTCAGTGTGTCTCAGTGTCTCTCTCTGGGTCAGTGTGTCTCAGTGTCTCTCTCTGGGTCAGTGTGTCTCAGTGTCTCTCTCTGGGTCAGTGTGTCTCAGTGTCTCTCTCTGGGTCAGTGTGTCTCAGTGTCTCTCTCTGGGTCAGTGTGTCTCAGTGTCTCTCTCTGGGTCAGTGTGTCTCAGTGTCTCTCTCTGGGTCAGTGTGTCTCAGTGTCTCTCTCTGGGTCAGTGTGTCTCAGTGTCTCTCTCTGGGTCAGTGTGTCTCAGTGTCTCTCTCTGGGTCAGTGTGTCTCAGTGTCTCTCTCTGGGTCAGTGTGTCTCAGTGTCTCTCTCTGGGTCAGTGTGTCTCAGTGTCTCTCTCTGGGTCAGTGTGTCTCAGTGTCTCTCTCTGGGTCAGTGTGTCTCAGTGTCTCTCTCTGGGTCAGTGTGTCTCAGTGTCTCTCTCTGGGTCAGTGTGTCTCAGTGTCTCTCTCTGGGTCAGTGTGTCTCAGTGTCTCTCTCTGGGTCAGTGTGTCTCAGTGTCTCTCTCTGGGTCAGTGTGTCTCAGTGTCTCTCTCTGGGTCAGTGTGTCTCAGTGTCTCTCTCTGGGTCAGTGTGTCTCAGTGTCTCTCTCTGGGTCAGTGTGTCTCAGTGTCTCTCTCTGGGTCAGTGTGTCTCAGTGTCTCTCTCTGGGTCAGTGTGTCTCAGTGTCTCTCTCTGGGTCAGTGTGTCTCAGTGTCTCTCTCTGGGTCAGTGTGTCTCAGTGTCTCTCTCTGGGTCAGTGTGTCTCAGTGTCTCTCTCTGGGTCAGTGTGTCTCAGTGTCTCTCTCTGGGTCAGTGTGTCTCAGTGTCTCTCTCTGGGTCAGTGTGTCTCAGTGTCTCTCTCTGGGTCAGTGTGTCTCAGTGTCTCTCTCTGGGTCAGTGTGTCTCAGTGTCTCTCTCTGGGTCAGTGTGTCTCAGTGTCTCTCTCTGGGTCAGTGCAGTGTGTCTCAGTGTCTCTCTCTGGGTCAGTGTGTCTCAGTGTCTCTCTCTGGGTCAGTGTGTCTCAGTGTCTCTCTCTGGGTCAGTGTGTCTCAGTGTCTCTCTCTGGGTCAGTGTGTCTCAGTGTCTCTCTCTGGGTCAGTGTGTCTCAGTGTCTCTCTCTGGGTCAGTGTGTCTCAGTGTCTCTCTCTGGGTCAGTGTGTCTCAGTGTCTCTCTCTGGGTCAGTGTGTCTCAGTGTCTCTCTCTGGGTCAGTGTGTCTCAGTGTCTCTCTCTGGGTCAGTGTGTCTCAGTGTCTCTCTGGGTCAGTGTGTCTCAGTGTCTCTCTCTGGGTCAGTGTGTCTCAGTGTCTCTCTCTGGGTCAGTGTGTCTCAGTGTCTCTCTCTGGGTCAGCGTGTCTCAGTGTCTCTCTCTGGGTCAGTGTGTCTCAGTGTCTCTCTCTGGGTCAGTGTGTCTCAGTGTCTCTCTGGGTCAGTGTGTCTCAGTGTCTCTCTCTGGGTCAGTGTGTCTCAGTGTCTCTCTCTGGGTCAGTGTGTCTCAGTGTCTCTCTCTGGGTCAGTGTGTCTCAGTGTCTCTCTCTGGGTCAGTGTGTCTCAGTGTCTCTCTGGGTCAGTGTGTCTCAGTGTCTCTCTCTGGGTCAGTGTGTCTCAGTGTCTCTCTCTGGGTCAGTGTGTCTCAGTGTCTCTCTCTGGGTCAGTGTGTCTCAGTGTCTCTCTCTGGGTCAGTGTGTCTCAGTGTCTCTCTGGGTCAGTGTGTCTCAGTGTCTCTCTCTGGGTCAGTGTGTCTCAGTGTCTCTCTCTGGGTCAGTGTGTCTCAGTGTCTCTCTCTGGGTCAGTGTGTCTCAGTGTCTCTCTCTGGGTCAGTGTGTCTCAGTGTCTCTCTCTGGGTCAGTGTGTCTCAGTGTCTCTCTCTGGGTCAGTGTGTCTCAGTGTCTCTCTCTGGGTCAGTGTGTCTCAGTGTCTCTCTCTGGGTCAGTGTGTCTCAGTGTCTCTCTCTGGGTCAGTGTGTCTCAGTGTCTCTCTGGGTCAGTGTGTCTCAGTGTCTCTCTCTGGGTCAGTGTGTCTCAGTGTCTCTCTCTGGGTCAGTGTGTCTCAGTGTCTCTCTTGGGTCAGTGTGTCTCAGTGTCTCTCTCTGGGTCAGTGTGTCTCAGTGTCTCTCTCTGGGTCAGTGTGTCTCAGTGTCTCTCTCTGGGTCAGTGTGTCTCAGTGTCTCTCTCTGGGTCAGTGTGTCTCAGTGTCTCTCTCTGGGTCAGTGTGTCTCAGTGTCTCTCTCTGGGTCAGTGTGTCTCAGTGTCTCTCTCTGGGTCAGTGTGTCTCAGTGTCTCTCTCTGGGTCAGTGTGTCTCAGTGTCTCTCTCTGGGTCAGTGTGTCTCAGTGTCTCTCTCTGGGTCAGTGTGTCTCAGTGTCTCTCTCTGGGTCAGTGTGTCTCAGTGTCTCTCTCTGGGTCAGTGTGTCTCAGTGTCTCTCTCTGGGTCAGTGTGTCTCAGTGTCTCTCTCTGGGTCAGTGTGTCTCAGTGTCTCTCTCTGGGTCAGTGTGTCTCAGTGTCTCTCTCTGGGTCAGTGTGTCTCAGTGTCTCTCTCTGGGTCAGTGTGTCTCAGTGTCTCTCTCTGGGTCAGTGTGTCTCAGTGTCTCTCTCTGGGTCAGTGTGTCTCAGTGTCTCTCTCTGGGTCAGTGTGTCTCAGTGTCTCTCTGGGTCAGTGTGTCTCAGTGTCTCTCTCTGGGTCAGTGTGTCTCAGTGTCTCTCTCTGGGTCAGTGTGTCTCAGTGTCTCTCTCTGGGTCAGTGTGTCTCAGTGTCTCTCTCTGGGTCAGTGTGTCTCAGTGTCTCTCTCTGGGTCAGTGTGTCTCAGTGTCTCTCTCTGGGTCAGTGTGTCTCAGTGTCTCTCTCTGGGTCAGTGTGTCTCAGTGTCTCTCTCTGGGTCAGTGTGTCTCAGTGTCTCTCTCTGGGTCAGTGTGTCTCAGTGTCTCTCTCTGGGTCAGTGTGTCTCAGTGTCTCTCTCTGGGTCAGTGTGTCTCAGTGTCTCTCTGGGTCAGTGTGTCTCAGTGTCTCTCTCTGGGTCACCGTGTCTCAGTGTCTCTCTCTGGGTCAGTGTGTCTCAGTGTCTCTCTCTGGGTCAGCGTGTCTCAGTGTCTCTCTCTGGGTCAGTGTGTCTCAGTGTCTCTCTCTGGGTCAGTGTGTCTCAGTGTCTCTCTGGGTCAGTGTGTCTCAGTGTCTCTCTCTGGGTCAGTGTGTCTCAGTGTCTCTCTGGGTCAGTGTGTCTCAGTGTCTCTCTTTGGGTCAGTGTGTCTCAGTGTCTCTCTCTGGGTCAGTGTGTCTCAGTGTCTCTCTCTGGGTCAGTGTGTCTCAGTGTCTCTCTCTGGGTCAGCGTGTCTCAGTGTCTCTCTCTGGGTCAGTGTGTCTCAGTGTCTCTCTCTGGGTCAGTGTGTCTCAGTGTCTCTCTCTGGGTCAGTGTGTCTCAGTGTCTCTCTCTGGGTCAGTGTGTCTCAGTGTCTCTCTCTGGGTCAGTGTGTCTCAGTGTCTCTCTCTGGGTCAGTGTGTCTCAGTGTCTCTCTCTGGGTCAGTGTGTCTCAGTGTCTCTCTCTGGGTCAGTGTGTCTCAGTGTCTCTCTCTGGGTCAGTGTGTCTCAGTGTCTCTCTCTGGGTCAGTGTGTCTCAGTGTCTCTCTCTGGGTCAGTGTGTCTCAGTGTCTCTCTCTGGGTCAGTGTGTCTCAGTGTCTCTCTCTGGGTCAGTGTGTCTCAGTGTCTCTCTCTGGGTCAGTGTGTCTCAGTGTCTCTCTCTGGGTCAGTGTGTCTCAGTGTCTCTCTCTGGGTCAGTGTGTCTCAGTGTCTCTCTCTGGGTCAGTGTGTCTCAGTGTCTCTCTCTGGGTCAGTGTGTCTCAGTGTCTCTCTCTGGGTCAGTGTGTCTCAGTGTCTCTCTCTGGGTCAGTGTGTCTCAGTGTCTCTCTCTGGGTCAGTGTGTCTCAGTGTCTCTCTCTGGGTCAGTGTGTCTCAGTGTCTCTCTCTGGGTCAGTGTGTCTCAGTGTCTCTCTCTGGGTCAGCGTGTCTCAGTGTCTCTCTCTGGGTCAGTGTGTCTCAGTGTCTCTCTCTGGGTCAGCGTGTCTCAGTGTCTCTCTCTGGGTCAGTGTGTCTCAGTGTCTCTCTCTGGGTCAGTGTGTCTCAGTGTCTCTCTGGGTCAGTGTGTCTCAGTGTCTCTCTCTGGGTCAGTGTGTCTCAGTGTCTCTCTCTGGGTCAGTGTGTCTCAGTGTCTCTCTCTGGGTCAGTGTGTCTCAGTGTCTCTCTCTGGGTCAGTGTGTCTCAGTGTCTCTCTCTGGGTCAGTGTGTCTCAGTGTCTCTCTCTGGGTCAGTGTGTCTCAGTGTCTCTCTCTGGGTCAGTGTGTCTCAGTGTCTCTCTCTGGGTCAGTGTGTCTCAGTGTCTCTCTCTGGGTCAGTGTGTCTCAGTGTCTCTCTCTGGGTCAGTGTGTCTCAGTGTCTCTCTCTGGGTCAGTGTGTCTCAGTGTCTCTCTCTGGGTCAGTGTGTCTCAGTGTCTCTCTCTGGGTCAGTGTGTCTCAGTGTCTCTCTCTGGGTCAGTGTGTCTCAGTGTCTCTCTCTGGGTCAGTGTGTCTCAGTGTCTCTCTCTGGGTCAGTGTGTCTCAGTGTCTCTCTCTGGGTCAGTGTGTCTCAGTGTCTCTCTCTGGGTCAGTGTGTCTCAGTGTCTCTCTCTGGGTCAGTGTGTCTCAGTGTCTCTCTCTGGGTCAGTGTGTCTCAGTGTCTCTCTCTGGGTCAGTGTGTCTCAGTGTCTCTCTCTGGGTCAGTGTGTCTCAGTGTCTCTCTCTGGGTCAGTGTGTCTCAGTGTCTCTCTCTGGGTCAGTGTGTCTCAGTGTCTCTCTCTGGGTCAGTGTGTCTCAGTGTCTCTCTCTGGGTCAGTGTGTCTCAGTGTCTCTCTCTGGGTCAGTGTGTCTCAGTGTCTCTCTCTGGGTCAGTGTGTCTCAGTGTCTCTCTCTGGGTCAGTGTGTCTCAGTGTCTCTCTCTGGGTCAGTGTGTCTCAGTGTCTCTCTCTGGGTCAGTGTGTCTCAGTGTCTCTCTCTGGGTCAGTGTGTCTCAGTGTCTCTCTCTGGGTCAGTGTGTCTCAGTGTCTCTCTCTGGGTCAGTGTGTCTCAGTGTCTCTCTCTGGGTCAGTGTGTCTCAGTGTCTCTCTCTGGGTCAGTGTGTCTCAGTGTCTCTCTCTGGGTCAGTGTGTCTCAGTGTCTCTCTCTGGGTCAGTGTGTCTCAGTGTCTCTCTCTGGGTCAGTGTGTCTCAGTGTCTCTCTCTGGGTCAGTGTGTCTCAGTGTCTCTCTCTGGGTCAGTGTGTCTCAGTGTCTCTCTCTGGGTCAGTGTGTCTCAGTGTCTCTCTCTGGGTCAGTGTGTCTCAGTGTCTCTCTCTGGGTCAGTGTGTCTCAGTGTCTCTCTCTGGGTCAGTGTGTCTCAGTGTCTCTCTCTGGGTCAGTGTGTCTCAGTGTCTCTCTCTGGGTCAGTGTGTCTCAGTGTCTCTCTCTGGGTCAGTGTGTCTCAGTGTCTCTCTCTGGGTCAGTGTGTCTCAGTGTCTCTCTCTGGGTCAGTGTGTCTCAGTGTCTCTCTCTGGGTCAGTGTGTCTCAGTGTCTCTCTCTGGGTCAGTGTGTCTCAGTGTCTCTCTCTGGGTCAGTGTGTCTCAGTGTCTCTCTCTGGGTCAGTGTGTCTCAGTGTCTCTCTCTGGGTCAGTGTGTCTCAGTGTCTCTCTCTGGGTCAGTGTGTCTCAGTGTCTCTCTCTGGGTCAGTGTGTCTCAGTGTCTCTCTCTGGGTCAGTGTGTCTCAGTGTCTCTCTCTGGGTCAGTGTGTCTCAGTGTCTCTCTCTGGGTCAGTGTGTCTCAGTGTCTCTCTCTGGGTCAGTGTGTCTCAGTGTCTCTCTCTGGGTCAGTGTGTCTCAGTGTCTCTCTCTGGGTCAGTGTGTCTCAGTGTCTCTCTCTGGGTCAGTGTGTCTCAGTGTCTCTCTCTGGGTCAGTGTGTCTCAGTGTCTCTCTCTGGGTCAGTGTGTCTCAGTGTCTCTCTCTGGGTCAGTGTGTCTCAGTGTCTCTCTCTGGGTCAGTGTGTCTCAGTGTCTCTCTCTGGGTCAGTGTGTCTCAGTGTCTCTCTCTGGGTCAGTGTGTCTCAGTGTCTCTCTCTGGGTCAGTGTGTCTCAGTGTCTCTCTCTGGGTCAGTGTGTCTCAGTGTCTCTCTCTGGGTCAGTGTGTCTCAGTGTCTCTCTCTGGGTCAGTGTGTCTCAGTGTCTCTCTCTGGGTCAGTGTGTCTCAGTGTCTCTCTCTGGGTCAGTGTGTCTCAGTGTCTCTCTCTGGGTCAGTGTGTCTCAGTGTCTCTCTCTGGGTCAGTGTGTCTCAGTGTCTCTCTCTGGGTCAGTGTGTCTCAGTGTCTCTCTCTGGGTCAGTGTGTCTCAGTGTCTCTCTCTGGGTCAGTGTGTCTCAGTGTCTCTCTCTGGGTCAGTGTGTCTCAGTGTCTCTCTCTGGGTCAGTGTGTCTCAGTGTCTCTCTCTGGGTCAGTGTGTCTCAGTGTCTCTCTCTGGGTCAGTGTGTCTCAGTGTCTCTCTCTGGGTCAGTGTGTCTCAGTGTCTCTCTCTGGGTCAGTGTGTCTCAGTGTCTCTCTCTGGGTCAGTGTGTCTCAGTGTCTCTCTCTGGGTCAGTGTGTCTCAGTGTCTCTCTCTGGGTCAGTGTGTCTCAGTGTCTCTCTCTGGGTCAGTGTGTCTCAGTGTCTCTCTCTGGGTCAGTGTGTCTCAGTGTCTCTCTCTGGGTCAGTGTGTCTCAGTGTCTCTCTCTGGGTCAGTGTGTCTCAGTGTCTCTCTCTGGGTCAGTGTGTCTCAGTGTCTCTCTCTGGGTCAGTGTGTCTCAGTGTCTCTCTCTGGGTCAGTGTGTCTCAGTGTCTCTCTCTGGGTCAGTGTGTCTCAGTGTCTCTCTCTGGGTCAGTGTGTCTCAGTGTCTCTCTCTGGGTCAGTGTGTCTCAGTGTCTCTCTCTGGGTCAGTGTGTCTCAGTGTCTCTCTCTGGGTCAGTGTGTCTCAGTGTCTCTCTCTGGGTCAGTGTGTCTCAGTGTCTCTCTCTGGGTCAGTGTGTCTCAGTGTCTCTCTCTGGGTCAGTGTGTCTCAGTGTCTCTCTCTGGGTCAGTGTGTCTCAGTGTCTCTCTCTGGGTCAGTGTGTCTCAGTGTCTCTCTCTGGGTCAGTGTGTCTCAGTGTCTCTCTCTGGGTCAGTGTGTCTCAGTGTCTCTCTCTGGGTCAGTGTGTCTCAGTGTCTCTCTCTGGGTCAGTGTGTCTCAGTGTCTCTCTCTGGGTCAGTGTGTCTCAGTGTCTCTCTCTGGGTCAGTGTGTCTCAGTGTCTCTCTCTGGGTCAGTGTGTCTCAGTGTCTCTCTCTGGGTCAGTGTGTCTCAGTGTCTCTCTCTGGGTCAGTGTGTCTCAGTGTCTCTCTCTGGGTCAGTGTGTCTCAGTGTCTCTCTCTGGGTCAGTGTGTCTCAGTGTCTCTCTCTGGGTCAGTGTGTCTCAGTGTCTCTCTCTGGGTCAGTGTGTCTCAGTGTCTCTCTCTGGGTCAGTGTGTCTCAGTGTCTCTCTCTGGGTCAGTGTGTCTCAGTGTCTCTCTCTGGGTCAGTGTGTCTCAGTGTCTCTCTCTGGGTCAGTGTGTCTCAGTGTCTCTCTCTGGGTCAGTGTGTCTCAGTGTCTCTCTCTGGGTCAGTGTGTCTCAGTGTCTCTCTCTGGGTCAGTGTGTCTCAGTGTCTCTCTCTGGGTCAGTGTGTCTCAGTGTCTCTCTCTGGGTCAGTGTGTCTCAGTGTCTCTCTCTGGGTCAGTGTGTCTCAGTGTCTCTCTCTGGGTCAGTGTGTCTCAGTGTCTCTCTCTGGGTCAGTGTGTCTCAGTGTCTCTCTCTGGGTCAGTGTGTCTCAGTGTCTCTCTCTGGGTCAGTGTGTCTCAGTGTCTCTCTCTGGGTCAGTGTGTCTCAGTGTCTCTCTCTGGGTCAGTGTGTCTCAGTGTCTCTCTCTGGGTCAGTGTGTCTCAGTGTCTCTCTCTGGGTCAGTGTGTCTCAGTGTCTCTCTCTGGGTCAGTGTGTCTCAGTGTCTCTCTCTGGGTCAGTGTGTCTCAGTGTCTCTCTCTGGGTCAGTGTGTCTCAGTGTCTCTCTCTGGGTCAGTGTGTCTCAGTGTCTCTCTCTGGGTCAGTGTGTCTCAGTGTCTCTCTCTGGGTCAGTGTGTCTCAGTGTCTCTCTCTGGGTCAGTGTGTCTCAGTGTCTCTCTCTGGGTCAGTGTGTCTCAGTGTCTCTCTCTGGGTCAGTGTGTCTCAGTGTCTCTCTCTGGGTCAGTGTGTCTCAGTGTCTCTCTCTGGGTCAGTGTGTCTCAGTGTCTCTCTCTGGGTCAGTGTGTCTCAGTGTCTCTCTCTGGGTCAGTGTGTCTCAGTGTCTCTCTCTGGGTCAGTGTGTCTCAGTGTCTCTCTCTGGGTCAGTGTGTCTCAGTGTCTCTCTCTGGGTCAGTGTGTCTCAGTGTCTCTCTCTGGGTCAGTGTGTCTCAGTGTCTCTCTCTGGGTCAGTGTGTCTCAGTGTCTCTCTCTGGGTCAGTGTGTCTCAGTGTCTCTCTCTGGGTCAGTGTGTCTCAGTGTCTCTCTCTGGGTCAGTGTGTCTCAGTGTCTCTCTCTGGGTCAGTGTGT
Source organism: Somniosus microcephalus (assembly GCF_052327205.1). Lineage (NCBI taxonomy): Eukaryota > Metazoa > Chordata > Chondrichthyes > Squaliformes > Somniosidae > Somniosus > Somniosus microcephalus. The sequence goes on along the minus strand of NC_140990.1, from coordinate 96,069,537 downwards.
CTCAGTGTCTCTCTCTGGGTCAGTGTGTCTCAGTGTCTCTCTCTGGGTCAGTGTGTCTCAGTGTCTCTCTCTGGGTCAGTGTGTCTCAGTGTCTCTCTCTGGGTCAGTGTGTCTCAGTGTCTCTCTCTGGGTCAGTGTGTCTCAGTGTCTCTCTCTGGGTCAGTGTGTCTCAGTGTCTCTCTCTGGGTCAGTGTGTCTCAGTGTCTCTCTCTGGGTCAGTGTGTCTCAGTGTCTCTCTCTGGGTCAGTGTGTCTCAGTGTCTCTCTCTGGGTCAGTGTGTCTCAGTGTCTCTCTCTGGGTCAGTGTGTCTCAGTGTCTCTCTCTGGGTCAGTGTGTCTCAGTGTCTCTCTCTGGGTCAGTGTGTCTCAGTGTCTCTCTCTGGGTCAGTGTGTCTCAGTGTCTCTCTCTGGGTCAGTGTGTCTCAGTGTCTCTCTCTGGGTCAGTGTGTCTCAGTGTCTCTCTCTGGGTCAGTGTGTCTCAGTGTCTCTCTCTGGGTCAGTGTGTCTCAGTGTCTCTCTCTGGGTCAGTGTGTCTCAGTGTCTCTCTCTGGGTCAGTGTGTCTCAGTGTCTCTCTCTGGGTCAGTGTGTCTCAGTGTCTCTCTCTGGGTCAGTGTGTCTCAGTGTCTCTCTCTGGGTCAGTGTGTCTCAGTGTCTCTCTCTGGGTCAGTGTGTCTCAGTGTCTCTCTCTGGGTCAGTGTGTCTCAGTGTCTCTCTCTGGGTCAGTGTGTCTCAGTGTCTCTCTCTGGGTCAGTGTGTCTCAGTGTCTCTCTCTGGGTCAGTGTGTCTCAGTGTCTCTCTCTGGGTCAGTGTGTCTCAGTGTCTCTCTCTGGGTCAGTGTGTCTCAGTGTCTCTCTCTGGGTCAGTGTGTCTCAGTGTCTCTCTCTGGGTCAGTGTGTCTCAGTGTCTCTCTCTGGGTCAGTGTGTCTCAGTGTCTCTCTCTGGGTCAGTGTGTCTCAGTGTCTCTCTCTGGGTCAGTGTGTCTCAGTGTCTCTCTCTGGGTCAGTGTGTCTCAGTGTCTCTCTCTGGGTCAGTGTGTCTCAGTGTCTCTCTCTGGGTCAGTGTGTCTCAGTGTCTCTCTCTGGGTCAGTGTGTCTCAGTGTCTCTCTCTGGGTCAGTGTGTCTCAGTGTCTCTCTCTGGGTCAGTGTGTCTCAGTGTCTCTCTCTGGGTCAGTGTGTCTCAGTGTCTCTCTCTGGGTCAGTGTGTCTCAGTGTCTCTCTCTGGGTCAGTGTGTCTCAGTGTCTCTCTCTGGGTCAGTGTGTCTCAGTGTCTCTCTCTGGGTCAGTGTGTCTCAGTGTCTCTCTCTGGGTCAGTGTGTCTCAGTGTCTCTCTCTGGGTCAGTGTGTCTCAGTGTCTCTCTCTGGGTCAGTGTGTCTCAGTGTCTCTCTCTGGGTCAGTGTGTCTCAGTGTCTCTCTCTGGGTCAGTGTGTCTCAGTGTCTCTCTCTGGGTCAGTGTGTCTCAGTGTCTCTCTCTGGGTCAGTGTGTCTCAGTGTCTCTCTCTGGGTCAGTGTGTCTCAGTGTCTCTCTCTGGGTCAGTGTGTCTCAGTGTCTCTCTCTGGGTCAGTGTGTCTCAGTGTCTCTCTCTGGGTCAGTGTGTCTCAGTGTCTCTCTCTGGGTCAGTGTGTCTCAGTGTCTCTCTCTGGGTCAGTGTGTCTCAGTGTCTCTCTCTGGGTCAGTGTGTCTCAGTGTCTCTCTCTGGGTCAGTGTGTCTCAGTGTCTCTCTCTGGGTCAGTGTGTCTCAGTGTCTCTCTCTGGGTCAGTGTGTCTCAGTGTCTCTCTCTGGGTCAGTGTGTCTCAGTGTCTCTCTCTGGGTCAGTGTGTCTCAGTGTCTCTCTCTGGGTCAGTGTGTCTCAGTGTCTCTCTCTGGGTCAGTGTGTCTCAGTGTCTCTCTCTGGGTCAGTGTGTCTCAGTGTCTCTCTCTGGGTCAGTGTGTCTCAGTGTCTCTCTCTGGGTCAGTGTGTCTCAGTGTCTCTCTCTGGGTCAGTGTGTCTCAGTGTCTCTCTCTGGGTCAGTGTGTCTCAGTGTCTCTCTCTGGGTCAGTGTGTCTCAGTGTCTCTCTCTGGGTCAGTGTGTCTCAGTGTCTCTCTCTGGGTCAGTGTGTCTCAGTGTCTCTCTCTGGGTCAGTGTGTCTCAGTGTCTCTCTCTGGGTCAGTGTGTCTCAGTGTCTCTCTCTGGGTCAGTGTGTCTCAGTGTCTCTCTCTGGGTCAGTGTGTCTCAGTGTCTCTCTCTGGGTCAGTGTGTCTCAGTGTCTCTCTCTGGGTCAGTGTGTCTCAGTGTCTCTCTCTGGGTCAGTGTGTCTCAGTGTCTCTCTCTGGGTCAGTGTGTCTCAGTGTCTCTCTCTGGGTCAGTGTGTCTCAGTGTCTCTCTCTGGGTCAGTGTGTCTCAGTGTCTCTCTCTGGGTCAGTGTGTCTCAGTGTCTCTCTCTGGGTCAGTGTGTCTCAGTGTCTCTCTCTGGGTCAGTGTGTCTCAGTGTCTCTCTCTGGGTCAGTGTGTCTCAGTGTCTCTCTCTGGGTCAGTGTGTCTCAGTGTCTCTCTCTGGGTCAGTGTGTCTCAGTGTCTCTCTGGGTCAGTGTGTCTCAGTGTCTCTCTCTGGGTCAGTGTGTCTCAGTGTCTCTCTCTGGGTCAGTGTGTCTCAGTGTCTCTCTCTGGGTCAGTGTGTCTCAGTGTCTCTCTCTGGGTCAGTGTGTCTCAGTGTCTCTCTCTGGGTCAGTGTGTCTCAGTGTCTCTCTCTGGGTCAGTGTGTCTCAGTGTCTCTCTCTGGGTCAGTGTGTCTCAGTGTCTCTCTCTGGGTCAGTGTGTCTCAGTGTCTCTCTCTGGGTCAGTGTGTCTCAGTGTCTCTCTCTGGGTCAGTGTGTCTCAGTGTCTCTCTCTGGGTCAGTGTGTCTCAGTGTCTCTCTCTGGGTCAGTGTGTCTCAGTGTCTCTCTCTGGGTCAGTGTGTCTCAGTGTCTCTCTCTGGGTCAGTGTGTCTCAGTGTCTCTCTCTGGGTCAGTGTGTCTCAGTGTCTCTCTCTGGGTCAGTGTGTCTCAGTGTCTCTCTCTGGGTCAGTGTGTCTCAGTGTCTCTCTCTGGGTCAGTGTGTCTCAGTGTCTCTCTCTGGGTCAGTGTGTCTCAGTGTCTCTCTCTGGGTCAGTGTGTCTCAGTGTCTCTCTCTGGGTCAGTGTGTCTCAGTGTCTCTCTCTGGGTCAGTGTGTCTCAGTGTCTCTCTCTGGGTCAGTGTGTCTCAGTGTCTCTCTCTGGGTCAGTGTGTCTCAGTGTCTCTCTCTGGGTCAGTGTGTCTCAGTGTCTCTCTCTGGGTCAGTGTGTCTCAGTGTCTCTCTCTGGGTCAGTGTGTCTCAGTGTCTCTCTCTGGGTCAGTGTGTCTCAGTGTCTCTCTCTGGGTCAGTGTGTCTCAGTGTCTCTCTCTGGGTCAGTGTGTCTCAGTGTCTCTCTCTGGGTCAGTGTGTCTCAGTGTCTCTCTCTGGGTCAGTGTGTCTCAGTGTCTCTCTCTGGGTCAGTGTGTCTCAGTGTCTCTCTCTGGGTCAGTGTGTCTCAGTGTCTCTCTCTGGGTCAGTGTGTCTCAGTGTCTCTCTCTGGGTCAGTGTGTCTCAGTGTCTCTCTCTGGGTCAGTGTGTCTCAGTGTCTCTCTCTGGGTCAGTGTGTCTCAGTGTCTCTCTCTGGGTCAGTGTGTCTCAGTGTCTCTCTCTGGGTCAGTGTGTCTCAGTGTCTCTCTCTGGGTCAGTGTGTCTCAGTGTCTCTCTCTGGGTCAGTGTGTCTCAGTGTCTCTCTCTGGGTCAGTGTGTCTCAGTGTCTCTCTCTGGGTCAGTGTGTCTCAGTGTCTCTCTCTGGGTCAGTGTGTCTCAGTGTCTCTCTCTGGGTCAGTGTGTCTCAGTGTCTCTCTCTGGGTCAGTGTGTCTCAGTGTCTCTCTCTGGGTCAGTGTGTCTCAGTGTCTCTCTCTGGGTCAGTGTGTCTCAGTGTCTCTCTCTGGGTCAGTGTGTCTCAGTGTCTCTCTCTGGGTCAGTGTGTCTCAGTGTCTCTCTCTGGGTCAGTGTGTCTCAGTGTCTCTCTCTGGGTCAGTGTGTCTCAGTGTCTCTCTCTGGGTCAGTGTGTCTCAGTGTCTCTCTCTGGGTCAGTGTGTCTCAGTGTCTCTCTCTGGGTCAGTGTGTCTCAGTGTCTCTCTCTGGGTCAGTGTGTCTCAGTGTCTCTCTCTGGGTCAGTGTGTCTCAGTGTCTCTCTCTGGGTCAGTGTGTCTCAGTGTCTCTCTCTGGGTCAGTGTGTCTCAGTGTCTCTCTCTGGGTCAGTGTGTCTCAGTGTCTCTCTCTGGGTCAGTGTGTCTCAGTGTCTCTCTCTGGGTCAGTGTGTCTCAGTGTCTCTCTCTGGGTCAGTGTGTCTCAGTGTCTCTCTCTGGGTCAGTGTGTCTCAGTGTCTCTCTCTGGGTCAGTGTGTCTCAGTGTCTCTCTCTGGGTCAGTGTGTCTCAGTGTCTCTCTCTGGGTCAGTGTGTCTCAGTGTCTCTCTCTGGGTCAGTGTGTCTCAGTGTCTCTCTCTGGGTCAGTGTGTCTCAGTGTCTCTCTCTGGGTCAGTGTGTCTCAGTGTCTCTCTCTGGGTCAGTGTGTCTCAGTGTCTCTCTCTGGGTCAGTGTGTCTCAGTGTCTCTCTCTGGGTCAGTGTGTCTCAGTGTCTCTCTCTGGGTCAGTGTGTCTCAGTGTCTCTCTCTGGGTCAGTGTGTCTCAGTGTCTCTCTCTGGGTCAGTGTGTCTCAGTGTCTCTCTCTGGGTCAGTGTGTCTCAGTGTCTCTCTCTGGGTCAGTGTGTCTCAGTGTCTCTCTCTGGGTCAGTGTGTCTCAGTGTCTCTCTCTGGGTCAGTGTGTCTCAGTGTCTCTCTCTGGGTCAGTGTGTCTCAGTGTCTCTCTCTGGGTCAGTGTGTCTCAGTGTCTCTCTCTGGGTCAGTGTGTCTCAGTGTCTCTCTCTGGGTCAGTGTGTCTCAGTGTCTCTCTCTGGGTCAGTGTGTCTCAGTGTCTCTCTCTGGGTCAGTGTGTCTCAGTGTCTCTCTCTGGGTCAGTGTGTCTCAGTGTCTCTCTCTGGGTCAGTGTGTCTCAGTGTCTCTCTCTGGGTCAGTGTGTCTCAGTGTCTCTCTCTGGGTCAGTGTGTCTCAGTGTCTCTCTCTGGGTCAGTGTGTCTCAGTGTCTCTCTCTGGGTCAGTGTGTCTCAGTGTCTCTCTCTGGGTCAGTGTGTCTCAGTGTCTCTCTCTGGGTCAGTGTGTCTCAGTGTCTCTCTCTGGGTCAGTGTGTCTCAGTGTCTCTCTCTGGGTCAGTGTGTCTCAGTGTCTCTCTCTGGGTCAGTGTGTCTCAGTGTCTCTCTCTGGGTCAGTGTGTCTCAGTGTCTCTCTCTGGGTCAGTGTGTCTCAGTGTCTCTCTCTGGGTCAGTGTGTCTCAGTGTCTCTCTCTGGGTCAGTGTGTCTCAGTGTCTCTCTCTGGGTCAGTGTGTCTCAGTGTCTCTCTCTGGGTCAGTGTGTCTCAGTGTCTCTCTCTGGGTCAGTGTGTCTCAGTGTCTCTCTCTGGGTCAGTGTGTCTCAGTGTCTCTCTCTGGGTCAGTGTGTCTCAGTGTCTCTCTCTGGGTCAGTGTGTCTCAGTGTCTCTCTCTGGGTCAGTGTGTCTCAGTGTCTCTCTCTGGGTCAGTGTGTCTCAGTGTCTCTCTCTGGGTCAGTGTGTCTCAGTGTCTCTCTCTGGGTCAGTGTGTCTCAGTGTCTCTCTCTGGGTCAGTGTGTCTCAGTGTCTCTCTCTGGGTCAGTGTGTCTCAGTGTCTCTCTCTGGGTCAGTGTGTCTCAGTGTCTCTCTCTGGGTCAGTGTGTCTCAGTGTCTCTCTCTGGGTCAGTGTGTCTCAGTGTCTCTCTCTGGGTCAGTGTGTCTCAGTGTCTCTCTCTGGGTCAGTGTGTCTCAGTGTCTCTCTCTGGGTCAGTGTGTCTCAGTGTCTCTCTCTGGGTCAGTGTGTCTCAGTGTCTCTCTCTGGGTCAGTGTGTCTCAGTGTCTCTCTCTGGGTCAGTGTGTCTCAGTGTCTCTCTCTGGGTCAGTGTGTCTCAGTGTCTCTCTCTGGGTCAGTGTGTCTCAGTGTCTCTCTGGGTCAGTGTGTCTCAGTGTCTCTCTCTGGGTCAGTGTGTCTCAGTGTCTCTCTCTGGGTCAGTGTGTCTCAGTGTCTCTCTCTGGGTCAGTGTGTCTCAGTGTCTCTCTCTGGGTCAGTGTGTCTCAGTGTCTCTCTCTGGGTCAGTGTGTCTCAGTGTCTCTCTCTGGGTCAGTGTGTCTCAGTGTCTCTCTCTGGGTCAGTGTGTCTCAGTGTCTCTCTCTGGGTCAGTGTGTCTCAGTGTCTCTCTCTGGGTCAGTGTGTCTCAGTGTCTCTCTCTGGGTCAGTGTGTCTCAGTGTCTCTCTCTGGGTCAGTGTGTCTCAGTGTCTCTCTCTGGGTCAGTGTGTCTCAGTGTCTCTCTCTGGGTCAGTGTGTCTCAGTGTCTCTCTCTGGGTCAGTGTGTCTCAGTGTCTCTCTCTGGGTCAGTGTGTCTCAGTGTCTCTCTCTGGGTCAGTGTGTCTCAGTGTCTCTCTCTGGGTCAGTGTGTCTCAGTGTCTCTCTCTGGGTCAGTGTGTCTCAGTGTCTCTCTCTGGGTCAGTGTGTCTCAGTGTCTCTCTCTGGGTCAGTGTGTCTCAGTGTCTCTCTCTGGGTCAGTGTGTCTCAGTGTCTCTCTCTGGGTCAGTGTGTCTCAGTGTCTCTCTCTGGGTCAGTGTGTCTCAGTGTCTCTCTCTGGGTCAGTGTGTCTCAGTGTCTCTCTCTGGGTCAGTGTGTCTCAGTGTCTCTCTCTGGGTCAGTGTGTCTCAGTGTCTCTCTCTGGGTCAGTGTGTCTCAGTGTCTCTCTCTGGGTCAGTGTGTCTCAGTGTCTCTCTCTGGGTCAGTGTGTCTCAGTGTCTCTCTCTGGGTCAGTGTGTCTCAGTGTCTCTCTCTGGGTCAGTGTGTCTCAGTGTCTCTCTCTGGGTCAGTGTGTCTCAGTGTCTCTCTCTGGGTCAGTGTGTCTCAGTGTCTCTCTCTGGGTCAGTGTGTCTCAGTGTCTCTCTCTGGGTCAGTGTGTCTCAGTGTCTCTCTCTGGGTCAGTGTGTCTCAGTGTCTCTCTCTGGGTCAGTGTGTCTCAGTGTCTCTCTCTGGGTCAGTGTGTCTCAGTGTCTCTCTCTGGGTCAGTGTGTCTCAGTGTCTCTCTCTGGGTCAGTGTGTCTCAGTGTCTCTCTCTGGGTCAGTGTGTCTCAGTGTCTCTCTCTGGGTCAGTGTGTCTCAGTGTCTCTCTCTGGGTCAGTGTGTCTCAGTGTCTCTCTCTGGGTCAGTGTGTCTCAGTGTCTCTCTCTGGGTCAGTGTGTCTCAGTGTCTCTCTCTGGGTCAGTGTGTCTCAGTGTCTCTCTCTGGGTCAGTGTGTCTCAGTGTCTCTCTCTGGGTCAGTGTGTCTCAGTGTCTCTCTCTGGGTCAGTGTGTCTCAGTGTCTCTCTCTGGGTCAGTGTGTCTCAGTGTCTCTCTCTGGGTCAGTGTGTCTCAGTGTCTCTCTCTGGGTCAGTGTGTCTCAGTGTCTCTCTCTGGGTCAGTGTGTCTCAGTGTCTCTCTCTGGGTCAGTGTGTCTCAGTGTCTCTCTCTGGGTCAGTGTGTCTCAGTGTCTCTCTCTGGGTCAGTGTGTCTCAGTGTCTCTCTCTGGGTCAGTGTGTCTCAGTGTCTCTCTCTGGGTCAGTGTGTCTCAGTGTCTCTCTCTGGGTCAGTGTGTCTCAGTGTCTCTCTCTGGGTCAGTGTGTCTCAGTGTCTCTCTCTGGGTCAGTGTGTCTCAGTGTCTCTCTCTGGGTCAGTGTGTCTCAGTGTCTCTCTCTGGGTCAGTGTGTCTCAGTGTCTCTCTCTGGGTCAGTGTGTCTCAGTGTCTCTCTCTGGGTCAGTGTGTCTCAGTGTCTCTCTCTGGGTCAGTGTGTCTCAGTGTCTCTCTCTGGGTCAGTGTGTCTCAGTGTCTCTCTCTGGGTCAGTGTGTCTCAGTGTCTCTCTCTGGGTCAGTGTGTCTCAGTGTCTCTCTCTGGGTCAGTGTGTCTCAGTGTCTCTCTCTGGGTCAGTGTGTCTCAGTGTCTCTCTCTGGGTCAGTGTGTCTCAGTGTCTCTCTCTGGGTCAGTGTGTCTCAGTGTCTCTCTCTGGGTCAGTGTGTCTCAGTGTCTCTCTCTGGGTCAGTGTGTCTCAGTGTCTCTCTCTGGGTCAGTGTGTCTCAGTGTCTCTCTCTGGGTCAGTGTGTCTCAGTGTCTCTCTCTGGGTCAGTGTGTCTCAGTGTCTCTCTCTGGGTCAGTGTGTCTCAGTGTCTCTCTCTGGGTCAGTGTGTCTCAGTGTCTCTCTCTGGGTCAGTGTGTCTCAGTGTCTCTCTCTGGGTCAGTGTGTCTCAGTGTCTCTCTCTGGGTCAGTGTGTCTCAGTGTCTCTCTCTGGGTCAGTGTGTCTCAGTGTCTCTCTCTGGGTCAGTGTGTCTCAGTGTCTCTCTCTGGGTCAGTGTGTCTCAGTGTCTCTCTCTGGGTCAGTGTGTCTCAGTGTCTCTCTCTGGGTCAGTGTGTCTCAGTGTCTCTCTCTGGGTCAGTGTGTCTCAGTGTCTCTCTCTGGGTCAGTGTGTCTCAGTGTCTCTCTCTGGGTCAGTGTGTCTCAGTGTCTCTCTCTGGGTCAGTGTGTCTCAGTGTCTCTCTCTGGGTCAGTGTGTCTCAGTGTCTCTCTCTGGGTCAGTGTGTCTCAGTGTCTCTCTCTGGGTCAGTGTGTCTCAGTGTCTCTCTCTGGGTCAGTGTGTCTCAGTGTCTCTCTCTGGGTCAGTGTGTCTCAGTGTCTCTCTCTGGGTCAGTGTGTCTCAGTGTCTCTCTCTGGGTCAGTGTGTCTCAGTGTCTCTCTCTGGGTCAGTGTGTCTCAGTGTCTCTCTCTGGGTCAGTGTGTCTCAGTGTCTCTCTCTGGGTCAGTGTGTCTCAGTGTCTCTCTCTGGGTCAGTGTGTCTCAGTGTCTCTCTCTGGGTCAGTGTGTCTCAGTGTCTCTCTCTGGGTCAGTGTGTCTCAGTGTCTCTCTCTGGGTCAGTGTGTCTCAGTGTCTCTCTCTGGGTCAGTGTGTCTCAGTGTCTCTCTCTGGGTCAGTGTGTCTCAGTGTCTCTCTCTGGGTCAGTGTGTCTCAGTGTCTCTCTCTGGGTCAGTGTGTCTCAGTGTCTCTCTCTGGGTCAGTGTGTCTCAGTGTCTCTCTCTGGGTCAGTGTGTCTCAGTGTCTCTCTCTGGGTCAGTGTGTCTCAGTGTCTCTCTCTGGGTCAGTGTGTCTCAGTGTCTCTCTCTGGGTCAGTGTGTCTCAGTGTCTCTCTCTGGGTCAGTGTGTCTCAGTGTCTCTCTCTGGGTCAGTGTGTCTCAGTGTCTCTCTCTGGGTCAGTGTGTCTCAGTGTCTCTCTCTGGGTCAGTGTGTCTCAGTGTCTCTCTCTGGGTCAGTGTGTCTCAGTGTCTCTCTCTGGGTCAGTGTGTCTCAGTGTCTCTCTCTGGGTCAGTGTGTCTCAGTGTCTCTCTCTGGGTCAGTGTGTCTCAGTGTCTCTCTCTGGGTCAGTGTGTCTCAGTGTCTCTCTCTGGGTCAGTGTGTCTCAGTGTCTCTCTCTGGGTCAGTGTGTCTCAGTGTCTCTCTCTGGGTCAGTGTGTCTCAGTGTCTCTCTCTGGGTCAGTGTGTCTCAGTGTCTCTCTCTGGGTCAGTGTGTCTCAGTGTCTCTCTCTGGGTCAGTGTGTCTCAGTGTCTCTCTCTGGGTCAGTGTGTCTCAGTGTCTCTCTCTGGGTCAGTGTGTCTCAGTGTCTCTCTCTGGGTCAGTGTGTCTCAGTGTCTCTCTCTGGGTCAGTGTGTCTCAGTGTCTCTCTCTGGGTCAGTGTGTCTCAGTGTCTCTCTCTGGGTCAGTGTGTCTCAGTGTCTCTCTCTGGGTCAGTGTGTCTCAGTGTCTCTCTCTGGGTCAGTGTGTCTCAGTGTCTCTCTCTGGGTCAGTGTGTCTCAGTGTCTCTCTCTGGGTCAGTGTGTCTCAGTGTCTCTCTCTGGGTCAGTGTGTCTCAGTGTCTCTCTCTGGGTCAGTGTGTCTCAGTGTCTCTCTCTGGGTCAGTGTGTCTCAGTGTCTCTCTCTGGGTCAGTGTGTCTCAGTGTCTCTCTCTGGGTCAGTGTGTCTCAGTGTCTCTCTCTGGGTCAGTGTGTCTCAGTGTCTCTCTCTGGGTCAGTGTGTCTCAGTGTCTCTCTCTGGGTCAGTGTGTCTCAGTGTCTCTCTCTGGGTCAGTGTGTCTCAGTGTCTCTCTCTGGGTCAGTGTGTCTCAGTGTCTCTCTCTGGGTCAGTGTGTCTCAGTGTCTCTCTCTGGGTCAGTGTGTCTCAGTGTCTCTCTCTGGGTCAGTGTGTCTCAGTGTCTCTCTCTGGGTCAGTGTGTCTCAGTGTCTCTCTCTGGGTCAGTGTGTCTCAGTGTCTCTCTCTGGGTCAGTGTGTCTCAGTGTCTCTCTCTGGGTCAGTGTGTCTCAGTGTCTCTCTCTGGGTCAGTGTGTCTCAGTGTCTCTCTCTGGGTCAGTGTGTCTCAGTGTCTCTCTCTGGGTCAGTGTGTCTCAGTGTCTCTCTCTGGGTCAGTGTGTCTCAGTGTCTCTCTCTGGGTCAGTGTGTCTCAGTGTCTCTCTCTGGGTCAGTGTGTCTCAGTGTCTCTCTCTGGGTCAGTGTGTCTCAGTGTCTCTCTCTGGGTCAGTGTGTCTCAGTGTCTCTCTCTGGGTCAGTGTGTCTCAGTGTCTCTCTCTGGGTCAGTGTGTCTCAGTGTCTCTCTCTGGGTCAGTGTGTCTCAGTGTCTCTCTCTGGGTCAGTGTGTCTCAGTGTCTCTCTCTGGGTCAGTGTGTCTCAGTGTCTCTCTCTGGGTCAGTGTGTCTCAGTGTCTCTCTCTGGGTCAGTGTGTCTCAGTGTCTCTCTCTGGGTCAGTGTGTCTCAGTGTCTCTCTCTGGGTCAGTGTGTCTCAGTGTCTCTCTCTGGGTCAGTGTGTCTCAGTGTCTCTCTCTGGGTCAGTGTGTCTCAGTGTCTCTCTCTGGGTCAGTGTGTCTCAGTGTCTCTCTCTGGGTCAGTGTGTCTCAGTGTCTCTCTCTGGGTCAGTGTGTCTCAGTGTCTCTCTCTGGGTCAGTGTGTCTCAGTGTCTCTCTCTGGGTCAGTGTGTCTCAGTGTCTCTCTCTGGGTCAGTGTGTCTCAGTGTCTCTCTCTGGGTCAGTGTGTCTCAGTGTCTCTCTCTGGGTCAGTGTGTCTCAGTGTCTCTCTCTGGGTCAGTGTGTCTCAGTGTCTCTCTCTGGGTCAGTGTGTCTCAGTGTCTCTCTCTGGGTCAGTGTGTCTCAGTGTCTCTCTCTGGGTCAGTGTGTCTCAGTGTCTCTCTCTGGGTCAGTGTGTCTCAGTGTCTCTCTCTGGGTCAGTGTGTCTCAGTGTCTCTCTCAGTGTCTCTCTCTGGGTCAGTGTGTCTCAGTGTCTCTCTCTGGGTCAGTGTGTCTCAGTGTCTCTCTCTGGGTCAGTGTGTCTCAGTGTCTCTCTCTGGGTCAGTGTGTCTCAGTGTCTCTCTCTGGGTCAGTGTGTCTCAGTGTCTCTCTCTGGGTCAGTGTGTCTCAGTGTCTCTCTCTGGGTCAGTGTGTCTCAGTGTCTCTCTCTGGGTCAGTGTGTCTCAGTGTCTCTCTCTGGGTCAGTGTGTCTCAGTGTCTCTCTCTGGGTCAGTGTGTCTCAGTGTCTCTCTCTGGGTCAGTGTGTCTCAGTGTCTCTCTCTGGGTCAGTGTGTCTCAGTGTCTCTCTCTGGGTCAGTGTGTCTCAGTGTCTCTCTCTGGGTCAGTGTGTCTCAGTGTCTCTCTCTGGGTCAGTGTGTCTCAGTGTCTCTCTCTGGGTCAGTGTGTCTCAGTGTCTCTCTCTGGGTCAGTGTGTCTCAGTGTCTCTCTCTGGGTCAGTGTGTCTCAGTGTCTCTCTCTGGGTCAGTGTGTCTCAGTGTCTCTCTCTGGGTCAGTGTGTCTCAGTGTCTCTCTCTGGGTCAGTGTGTCTCAGTGTCTCTCTCTGGGTCAGTGTGTCTCAGTGTCTCTCTCTGGGTCAGTGTGTCTCAGTGTCTCTCTCTGGGTCAGTGTGTCTCAGTGTCTCTCTCTGGGTCAGTGTGTCTCAGTGTCTCTCTCTGGGTCAGTGTGTCTCAGTGTCTCTCTCTGGGTCAGTGTGTCTCAGTGTCTCTCTCTGGGTCAGTGTGTCTCAGTGTCTCTCTCTGGGTCAGTGTGTCTCAGTGTCTCTCTCTGGGTCAGTGTGTCTCAGTGTCTCTCTCTGGGTCAGTGTGTCTCAGTGTCTCTCTCTGGGTCAGTGTGTCTCAGTGTCTCTCTCTGGGTCAGTGTGTCTCAGTGTCTCTCTCTGGGTCAGTGTGTCTCAGTGTCTCTCTCTGGGTCAGTGTGTCTCAGTGTCTCTCTCTGGGTCAGTGTGTCTCAGTGTCTCTCTCTGGGTCAGTGTGTCTCAGTGTCTCTCTCTGGGTCAGTGTGTCTCAGTGTCTCTCTCTGGGTCAGTGTGTCTCAGTGTCTCTCTCTGGGTCAGTGTGTCTCAGTGTCTCTCTCTGGGTCAGTGTGTCTCAGTGTCTCTCTCTGGGTCAGTGTGTCTCTCTCTGGGTCAGTGTGTCTCAGTGTCTCTCTCTGGGTCAGTGTGTCTCAGTGTCTCTCTCTGGGTCAGTGTGTCTCAGTGTCTCTCTCTGGGTCAGTGTGTCTCAGTGTCTCTCTCTGGGTCAGTGTGTCTCAGTGTCTCTCTCTGGGTCAGTGTGTCTCAGTGTCTCTCTCTGGGTCAGTGTGTCTCAGTGTCTCTCTCTGGGTCAGTGTGTCTCAGTGTCTCTCTCTGGGTCAGTGTGTCTCAGTGTCTCTCTCTGGGTCAGTGTGTCTCAGTGTCTCTCTCTGGGTCAGTGTGTCTCAGTGTCTCTCTCTGGGTCAGTGTGTCTCAGTGTCTCTCTCTGGGTCAGTGTCTCAGGTCTCTCTCTGGGTCAGTGTGTCTCAGTGTCTCTCTCTGGGTCAGTGTGTCTCAGTGTCTCTCTCTGGGTCAGTGTGTCTCAGTGTCTCTCTCTGGGTCAGTGTGTCTCAGTGTCTCTCTCTGGGTCAGCGTGTCTCAGTGTCTCTCTCTGGGTCAGTGTGTCTCAGTGTCTCTCTCTGGGTCAGTGTGTCTCAGTGTCTCTCTCTGGGTCAGTGTGTCTCAGTGTCTCTCTCTGGGTCAGTGTGTCTCAGTGTCTCTCTCTGGGTCAGTGTGTCTCAGTGTCTCTCTCTGGGTCAGTGTGTCTCAGTGTCTCTCTCTGGGTCAGCTGTGTCTCAGTGTCTCTCTCTGGGTCAGTGTGTCTCAGTGTCTCTCTCTGGGTCAGTGTGTCTCAGTGTCTCTCTCTGGGTCAGTGTGTCTCAGTGTCTCTCTGGGTCAGTGTGTCTCAGTGTCTCTCTCTCTGGGTCAGTGTGTCTCAGTGTCTCTCTCTGGGTCAGTGTGTCTCAGTGTCTCTCTCTGGGTCAGTGTGTCTCAGTGTCTCTCTCTGGGTCAGTGTGTCTCAGTGTCTCTCTCTGGGTCAGTGTGTCTCAGTGTCTCTCTCTGGGTCAGTGTGTCTCAGTGTCTCTCTCTGGGTCAGTGTGTCTCAGTGTCTCTCTCTGGGTCAGTGTGTCTCAGTGTCTCTCTCTGGGTCAGTGTGTCTCAGTGTCTCTCTCTGGGTCAGTGTGTCTCAGTGTCTCTCTCTGGGTCAGTGTGTCTCAGTGTCTCTCTCTGGGTCAGTGTGTCTCAGTGTCTCTCTCTGGGTCAGTGTGTCTCAGTGTCTCTCTCTGGGTCAGTGTGTCTCAGTGTCTCTCTCTGGGTCAGTGTGTCTCAGTGTCTCTCTCTGGGTCAGTGTGTCTCAGTGTCTCTCTCTGGGTCAGTGTGTCTCAGTGTCTCTCTCTGGGTCAGTGTGTCTCAGTGTCTCTCTCTGGGTCAGTGTGTCTCAGTGTCTCTCTCTGGGTCAGTGTGTCTCAGTGTCTCTCTCTGGGTCAGTGTGTCTCAGTGTCTCTCTCTGGGTCAGTGTGTCTCAGTGTCTCTCTCTGGGTCAGTGTGTCTCAGTGTCTCTCTCTGGGTCAGTGTGTCTCAGTGTCTCTCTCTGGGTCAGTGTGTCTCAGTGTCTCTCTCTGGGTCAGTGTGTCTCAGTGTCTCTCTCTGGGTCAGTGTGTCTCAGTGTCTCTCTCTGGGTCAGTGTGTCTCAGTGTCTCTCTCTGGGTCAGTGTGTCTCAGTGTCTCTCTCTGGGTCAGTGTGTCTCAGTGTCTCTCTCTGGGTCAGTGTGTCTCAGTGTCTCTCTCTGGGTCAGTGTGTCTCAGTGTCTCTCTCTGGGTCAGTGTGTCTCAGTGTCTCTCTCTGGGTCAGTGTGTCTCAGTGTCTCTCTCTGGGTCAGTGTGTCTCAGTGTCTCTCTCTGGGTCAGTGTGTCTCAGTGTCTCTCTCTGGGTCAGTGTGTCTCAGTGTCTCTCTCTGGGTCAGTGTGTCTCAGTGTCTCTCTCTGGGTCAGTGTGTCTCAGTGTCTCTCTCTGGGTCAGTGTGTCTCAGTGTCTCTCTCTGGGTCAGTGTGTCTCAGTGTCTCTCTCTGGGTCAGTGTGTCTCAGTGTCTCTCTCTGGGTCAGTGTGTCTCAGTGTCTCTCTCTGGGTCAGTGTGTCTCAGTGTCTCTCTCTGGGTCAGTGTGTCTCAGTGTCTCTCTCTGGGTCAGTGTGTCTCAGTGTCTCTCTCTGGGTCAGTGTGTCTCAGTGTCTCTCTCTGGGTCAGTGTGTCTCAGTGTCTCTCTCTGGGTCAGTGTGTCTCAGTGTCTCTCTCTGGGTCAGTGTGTCTCAGTGTCTCTCTCTGGGTCAGTGTGTCTCAGTGTCTCTCTCTGGGTCAGTGTGTCTCAGTGTCTCTCTCTGGGTCAGTGTGTCTCAGTGTCTCTCTCTGGGTCAGTGTCTCTCTCTGGGTCAGTGTGTCTCAGTGTCTCTCTCTGGGTCAGTGTGTCTCAGTGTCTCTCTCTGGGTCAGTGTGTCTCAGTGTCTCTCTCTGGGTCAGTGTGTCTCAGTGTCTCTCTCTGGGTCAGTGTGTCTCAGTGTCTCTCTCTGGGTCAGTGTGTCTCAGTGTCTCTCTCTGGGTCAGTGTGTCTCAGTGTCTCTCTCTGGGTCAGTGTGTCTCAGTGTCTCTCTCTGGGTCAGTGTGTCTCAGTGTCTCTCTGGGTCAGTGTGTCTCAGTGTCTCTCTCTGGGTCAGTGTCTCTCTGGGTCAGTGTGTCTCAGTGTCTCTCTCTGGGTCAGTGTGTCTCAGTGTCTCTCTGGGTCAGTGTGTCTCAGTGTCTCTCTCTGGGTCAGCGTGTCTCAGTGTCTCTCTCTGGGTCAGTGTGTCTCAGTGTCTCTCTCTGGGTCAGTGTGTCTCAGTGTCTCTCTCTGGGTCAGTGTGTCTCAGTGTCTCTCTCTGGGTCAGTGTGTCTCAGTGTCTCTCTCTGGGTCAGTGTGTCTCAGTGTCTCTCTCTGGGTCAGTGTGTCTCAGTGTCTCTCTCTGGGTCAGTGTGTCTCAGTGTCTCTCTCTGGGTCAGTGTGTCTCAGTGTCTCTCTCTGGGTCAGTGTGTCTCAGTGTCTCTCTCTGGGTCAGTGTGTCTCAGTGTCTCTCTCTGGGTCAGTGTGTCTCAGTGTCTCTCTCTGGGTCAGTGTGTCTCAGTGTCTCTCTCTGGGTCAGTGTGTCTCAGTGTCTCTCTCTGGGTCAGTGTGTCTCAGTGTCTCTCTCTGGGTCAGTGTGTCTCAGTGTCTCTCTCTGGGTCAGTGTGTCTCAGTGTCTCTCTCTGGGTCAGTGTGTCTCAGTGTCTCTCTCTGGGTCAGTGTGTCTCTCTGGGTCAGTGTGTCTCAGTGTCTCTCTGGGTCAGTGTGTCTCAGTGTCTCTCTCTGGGTCAGTGTGTCTCAGTGTCTCTCTCTGGGTCAGTGTGTCTCAGTGTCTCTCTCTGGGTCAGTGTGTCTCAGTGTCTCTCTCTGGGTCAGTGTGTCTCAGTGTCTCTCTCTGGGTCAGTGTGTCTCAGTGTCTCTCTCTGGGTCAGTGTGTCTCAGTGTCTCTCTCTGGGTCAGTGTGTCTCAGTGTCTCTCTCTGGGTCAGTGTGTCTCAGTGTCTCTCTCTGGGTCAGTGTGTCTCAGTGTCTCTCTCTGGGTCAGTGTGTCTCAGTGTCTCTCTCTGGGTCAGTGTGTCTCAGTGTCTCTCTCTGGGTCAGTGTGTCTCAGTGTCTCTCTCTGGGTCAGTGTGTCTCAGTGTCTCTCTCTGGGTCAGTGTGTCTCAGTGTCTCTCTCTGGGTCAGTGTGTCTCAGTGTCTCTCTCTGGGTCAGTGTGTCTCAGTGTCTCTCTCTGGGTCAGTGTGTCTCAGTGTCTCTCTCTGGGTCAGTGTGTCTCAGTGTCTCTCTCTGGGTCAGTGTGTCTCAGTGTCTCTCTCTGGGTCAGTGTGTCTCAGTGTCTCTCTCTGGGTCAGTGTGTCTCAGTGTCTCTCTCTGGGTCAGTGTGTCTCAGTGTCTCTCTCTGGGTCAGTGTGTCTCAGTGTCTCTCTCTGGGTCAGTGTGTCTCAGTGTCTCTCTCTGGGTCAGTGTGTCTCAGTGTCTCTCTCTGGGTCAGTGTGTCTCAGTGTCTCTCTCTGGGTCAGTGTGTCTCAGTGTCTCTCTCTGGGTCAGTGTGTCTCAGTGTCTCTCTCTGGGTCAGTGTGTCTCAGTGTCTCTCTCTGGGTCAGTGTGTCTCAGTGTCTCTCTCTGGGTCAGTGTGTCTCAGTGTCTCTCTCTGGGTCAGTGTGTCTCAGTGTCTCTCTCTGGGTCAGTGTGTCTCAGTGTCTCTCTCTGGGTCAGTGTGTCTCAGTGTCTCTCTCTGGGTCAGTGTGTCTCAGTGTCTCTCTCTGGGTCAGTGTGTCTCAGTGTCTCTCTCTGGGTCAGTGTGTCTCAGTGTCTCTCTCTGGGTCAGTGTGTCTCAGTGTCTCTCTCTGGGTCAGTGTGTCTCAGTGTCTCTCTCTGGGTCAGTGTGTCTCAGTGTCTCTCTCTGGGTCAGTGTGTCTCAGTGTCTCTCTCTGGGTCAGTGTGTCTCAGTGTCTCTCTCTGGGTCAGTGTGTCTCAGTGTCTCTCTCTGGGTCAGTGTGTCTCAGTGTCTCTCTCTGGGTCAGTGTGTCTCAGTGTCTCTCTCTGGGTCAGTGTGTCTCAGTGTCTCTCTCTGGGTCAGTGTGTCTCAGTGTCTCTCTCTGGGTCAGTGTGTCTCAGTGTCTCTCTCTGGGTCAGTGTGTCTCAGTGTCTCTCTCTGGGTCAGTGTCGTCTCTCTCTGGGTCAGCGTGTCTCAGTGTCTCTCTCTGGGTCAGTGTGTCTCAGTGTCTCTCTCTGGGTCAGTGTGTCTCTCTCTGGGTCAGTGTGTCTCAGTGTCTCTCTCTGGGTCAGTGTGTCTCAGTGTCTCTCTCTGGGTCAGTGTGTCTCTCTCTGGGTCAGTGTGTCTCAGTGTCTCTGGGTCAGTGTGTCTCAGTGTCTCTCTCTGGGTCAGTGTGTCTCAGTGTCTCTCTCTGGGTCAGTGTGTCTCAGTGTCTCTCTCTGGGTCAGTGTGTCTCAGTGTCTCTCTCTGGGTCAGCGTGTCTCAGTGTCTCTCTCTGGGTCAGTGTGTCTCAGTGTCTCTCTCTGGGTCAGTGTGTCTCAGTGTCTCTCTCTGGGTCAGTGTGTCTCAGTGTCTCTCTCTGGGTCAGTGTGTCTCAGTGTCTCTCTCTGGGTCAGTGTGTCTCAGTGTCTCTCTCTGGGTCAGTGTGTCTCAGTGTCTCTCTCTGGGTCAGTGTGTCTCAGTGTCTCTCTCTGGGTCAGTGTGTCTCAGTGTCTCTCTCTGGGTCAGTGTGTCTCAGTGTCTCTCTCTGGGTCAGTGTGTCTCAGTGTCTCTCTCTGGGTCAGTGTGTCTCAGTGTCTCTCTCTGGGTCAGTGTGTCTCAGTGTCTCTCTCTGGGTCAGTGTGTCTCAGTGTCTCTCTCTGGGTCAGTGTGTCTCAGTGTCTCTCTCTGGGTCAGTGTGTCTCAGTGTCTCTCTCTGGGTCAGTGTGTCTCAGTGTCTCTCTCTGGGTCAGTGTGTCTCAGTGTCTCTCTCTGGGTCAGTGTGTCTCAGTGTCTCTCTCTGGGTCAGTGTGTCTCAGTGTCTCTCTCTGGGTCAGGTCAGTGTGTCTCAGTGTCTCTCTCTGGGTCAGCGTGTCTCAGTGTCTCTCTCTGGGTCAGTGTGTCTCAGTGTCTCTCTCTGGGTCAGTGTGTCTCAGTGTCTCTCTCTGGGTCAGTGAGTGTCTCTCTCTGGGTCAGTGTGTCTCAGTGTCTCTCTCTGGGTCAGTGTGTCTCAGTGTCTCTCTCTGGGTCAGTGTGTCTCAGTGTCTCTCTCTGGGTCAGTGTGTCTCAGTGTCTCTCTCTGGGTCAGTGTGTCTCAGTGTCTCTCTCTGGGTCAGTGTGTCTCAGTGTCTCTCTCTGGGTCAGTGTGTCTCAGTGTCTCTCTCTGGGTCAGTGTGTCTCAGTGTCTCTCTCTGGGTCAGTGTGTCTCAGTGTCTCTCTCTGGGTCAGTGTGTCTCAGTGTCTCTCTCTGGGTCAGTGTGTCTCAGTGTCTCTCTCTGGGTCAGTGTGTCTCAGTGTCTCTCTCTGGGTCAGTGTGTCTCAGTGTCTCTCTCTGGGTCAGTGTGTCTCAGTGTCTCTCTCTGGGTCAGTGTGTCTCAGTGTCTCTCTCTGGGTCAGTGTGTCTCAGTGTCTCTCTCTGGGTCAGTGTGTCTCAGTGTCTCTCTCTGGGTCAGTGTGTCTCAGTGTCTCTCTCTGGGTCAGTGTGTCTCAGTGTCTCTCTCTGGGTCAGTGTGTCTCAGTGTCTCTCTCTGGGTCAGTGTGTCTCAGTGTCTCTCTCTGGGTCAGTGTGTCTCAGTGTCTCTCTCTGGGTCAGTGTGTCTCAGTGTCTCTCTCTGGGTCAGTGTGTCTCAGTGTCTCTCTCTGGGTCAGTGTGTCTCAGTGTCTCTCTCTGGGTCAGTGTGTCTCAGTGTCTCTCTCTGGGTCAGTGTGTCTCAGTGTCTCTCTCTGGGTCAGTGTGTCTCAGTGTCTCTCTCTGGGTCAGTGTGTCTCAGTGTCTCTCTCTGGGTCAGTGTGTCTCAGTGTCTCTCTCTGGGTCAGTGTGTCTCAGTGTCTCTCTCTGGGTCAGTGTGTCTCAGTGTCTCTCTCTGGGTCAGTGTGTCTCAGTGTCTCTCTCTGGGTCAGTGTGTCTCAGTGTCTCTCTCTGGGTCAGTGTGTCTCAGTGTCTCTCTCTGGGTCAGTGTGTCTCAGTGTCTCTCTCTGGGTCAGTGTGTCTCAGTGTCTCTCTCTGGGTCAGTGTGTCTCAGTGTCTCTCTCTGGGTCAGTGTGTCTCAGTGTCTCTCTCTGGGTCAGTGTGTCTCAGTGTCTCTCTCTGGGTCAGTGTGTCTCAGTGTCTCTCTCTGGGTCAGTGTGTCTCAGTGTCTCTCTCTGGGTCAGTGTGTCTCAGTGTCTCTCTCTGGGTCAGTGTGTCTCAGTGTCTCTCTCTGGGTCAGTGTGTCTCAGTGTCTCTCTCTGGGTCAGTGTGTCTCAGTGTCTCTCTCTGGGTCAGTGTGTCTCAGTGTCTCTCTCTGGGTCAGTGTGTCTCAGTGTCTCTCTCTGGGTCAGTGTGTCTCAGTGTCTCTCTCTGGGTCAGTGTGTCTCAGTGTCTCTCTCTGGGTCAGTGTGTCTCAGTGTCTCTCTCTGGGTCAGTGTGTCTCAGTGTCTCTCTCTGGGTCAGTGTGTCTCAGTGTCTCTCTCTGGGTCAGTGTGTCTCAGTGTCTCTCTCTGGGTCAGTGTGTCTCAGTGTCTCTCTCTGGGTCAGTGTGTCTCAGTGTCTCTCTCTGGGTCAGTGTGTCTCAGTGTCTCTCTCTGGGTCAGTGTGTCTCAGTGTCTCTCTCTGGGTCAGTGTGTCTCAGTGTCTCTCTCTGGGTCAGTGTGTCTCAGTGTCTCTCTCTGGGTCAGTGTGTCTCAGTGTCTCTCTCTGGGTCAGTGTGTCTCAGTGTCTCTCTCTGGGTCAGTGTGTCTCAGTGTCTCTCTCTGGGTCAGTGTGTCTCAGTGTCTCTCTCTGGGTCAGTGTGTCTCAGTGTCTCTCTCTGGGTCAGTGTGTCTCAGTGTCTCTCTCTGGGTCAGTGTGTCTCAGTGTCTCTCTCTGGGTCAGTGTGTCTCAGTGTCTCTCTCTGGGTCAGTGTGTCTCAGTGTCTCTCTCTGGGTCAGTGTGTCTCAGTGTCTCTCTCTGGGTCAGTGTGTCTCAGTGTCTCTCTCTGGGTCAGTGTGTCTCAGTGTCTCTCTCTGGGTCAGTGTGTCTCAGTGTC
This sequence comes from Somniosus microcephalus, assembly GCF_052327205.1. Taxonomy (NCBI): domain Eukaryota; kingdom Metazoa; phylum Chordata; class Chondrichthyes; order Squaliformes; family Somniosidae; genus Somniosus; species Somniosus microcephalus. The sequence continues at coordinate 96,049,240 of NC_140990.1, read as the reverse complement.
TCTCTCTGGGTCAGTGTGTCTCAGTGTCTCTCTCTGGGTCAGTGTGTCTCAGTGTCTCTCTCTGGGTCAGTGTGTCTCAGTGTCTCTCTCTGGGTCAGTGTGTCTCAGTGTCTCTCTCTGGGTCAGTGTGTCTCAGTGTCTCTCTCTGGGTCAGTGTGTCTCAGTGTCTCTCTCTGGGTCAGTGTGTCTCAGTGTCTCTCTCTGGGTCAGTGTGTCTCAGTGTCTCTCTCTGGGTCAGTGTGTCTCAGTGTCTCTCTCTGGGTCAGTGTGTCTCAGTGTCTCTCTCTGGGTCAGTGTGTCTCAGTGTCTCTCTCTGGGTCAGTGTGTCTCAGTGTCTCTCTCTGGGTCAGTGTGTCTCAGTGTCTCTCTCTGGGTCAGTGTGTCTCAGTGTCTCTCTCTGGGTCAGTGTGTCTCAGTGTCTCTCTCTGGGTCAGTGTGTCTCAGTGTCTCTCTCTGGGTCAGTGTGTCTCAGTGTCTCTCTCTGGGTCAGTGTGTCTCAGTGTCTCTCTCTGGGTCAGTGTGTCTCAGTGTCTCTCTCTGGGTCAGTGTGTCTCAGTGTCTCTCTCTGGGTCAGTGTGTCTCAGTGTCTCTCTCTGGGTCAGTGTGTCTCAGTGTCTCTCTCTGGGTCAGTGTGTCTCAGTGTCTCTCTCTGGGTCAGTGTGTCTCAGTGTCTCTCTCTGGGTCAGTGTGTCTCAGTGTCTCTCTCTGGGTCAGTGTGTCTCAGTGTCTCTCTCTGGGTCAGTGTGTCTCAGTGTCTCTCTCTGGGTCAGTGTGTCTCAGTGTCTCTCTCTGGGTCAGTGTGTCTCAGTGTCTCTCTCTGGGTCAGTGTGTCTCAGTGTCTCTCTCTGGGTCAGTGTGTCTCAGTGTCTCTCTCTGGGTCAGTGTGTCTCAGTGTCTCTCTCTGGGTCAGTGTGTCTCAGTGTCTCTCTGGGTCAGTGTGTCTCAGTGTCTCTCTCTGGGTCAGTGTGTCTCAGTGTCTCTCTCTGGGTCAGTGTGTCTCAGTGTCTCTCTCTGGGTCAGTGTGTCTCAGTGTCTCTCTCTGGGTCAGTGTGTCTCAGTGTCTCTCTCTGGGTCAGTGTGTCTCAGTGTCTCTCTCTGGGTCAGTGTGTCTCAGTGTCTCTCTCTGGGTCAGTGTGTCTCAGTGTCTCTCTCTGGGTCAGTGTGTCTCAGTGTCTCTCTCTGGGTCAGTGTGTCTCAGTGTCTCTCTCTGGGTCAGTGTGTCTCAGTGTCTCTCTCTGGGTCAGTGTGTCTCAGTGTCTCTCTCTGGGTCAGTGTGTCTCAGTGTCTCTCTCTGGGTCAGTGTGTCTCAGTGTCTCTCTCTGGGTCAGTGTGTCTCAGTGTCTCTCTCTGGGTCAGTGTGTCTCAGTGTCTCTCTCTGGGTCAGTGTGTCTCAGTGTCTCTCTCTGGGTCAGTGTGTCTCAGTGTCTCTCTCTGGGTCAGTGTGTCTCAGTGTCTCTCTCTGGGTCAGTGTGTCTCAGTGTCTCTCTCTGGGTCAGTGTGTCTCAGTGTCTCTCTCTGGGTCAGTGTGTCTCAGTGTCTCTCTCTGGGTCAGTGTGTCTCAGTGTCTCTCTCTGGGTCAGTGTGTCTCAGTGTCTCTCTCTGGGTCAGTGTGTCTCAGTGTCTCTCTCTGGGTCAGTGTGTCTCAGTGTCTCTCTCTGGGTCAGTGTGTCTCAGTGTCTCTCTCTGGGTCAGTGTGTCTCAGTGTCTCTCTCTGGGTCAGTGTGTCTCAGTGTCTCTCTCTGGGTCAGTGTGTCTCAGTGTCTCTCTCTGGGTCAGTGTGTCTCAGTGTCTCTCTCTGGGTCAGTGTGTCTCAGTGTCTCTCTCTGGGTCAGTGTGTCTCAGTGTCTCTCTCTGGGTCAGTGTGTCTCAGTGTCTCTCTCTGGGTCAGTGTGTCTCAGTGTCTCTCTCTGGGTCAGTGTGTCTCAGTGTCTCTCTCTGGGTCAGTGTGTCTCAGTGTCTCTCTCTGGGTCAGTGTGTCTCAGTGTCTCTCTCTGGGTCAGTGTGTCTCAGTGTCTCTCTCTGGGTCAGTGTGTCTCAGTGTCTCTCTCTGGGTCAGTGTGTCTCAGTGTCTCTCTCTGGGTCAGTGTGTCTCAGTGTCTCTCTCTGGGTCAGTGTGTCTCAGTGTCTCTCTCTGGGTCAGTGTGTCTCAGTGTCTCTCTCTGGGTCAGTGTGTCTCAGTGTCTCTCTCTGGGTCAGTGTGTCTCAGTGTCTCTCTCTGGGTCAGTGTGTCTCAGTGTCTCTCTCTGGGTCAGTGTGTCTCAGTGTCTCTCTCTGGGTCAGTGTGTCTCAGTGTCTCTCTCTGGGTCAGTGTGTCTCAGTGTCTCTCTCTGGGTCAGTGTGTCTCAGTGTCTCTCTCTGGGTCAGTGTGTCTCAGTGTCTCTCTCTGGGTCAGTGTGTCTCAGTGTCTCTCTCTGGGTCAGTGTGTCTCAGTGTCTCTCTCTGGGTCAGTGTGTCTCAGTGTCTCTCTCTGGGTCAGTGTGTCTCAGTGTCTCTCTCTGGGTCAGTGTGTCTCAGTGTCTCTCTCTGGGTCAGTGTGTCTCAGTGTCTCTCTCTGGGTCAGTGTGTCTCAGTGTCTCTCTCTGGGTCAGTGTGTCTCAGTGTCTCTCTCTGGGTCAGTGTGTCTCAGTGTCTCTCTCTGGGTCAGTGTGTCTCAGTGTCTCTCTCTGGGTCAGTGTGTCTCAGTGTCTCTCTCTGGGTCAGTGTGTCTCAGTGTCTCTCTCTGGGTCAGTGTGTCTCAGTGTCTCTCTCTGGGTCAGTGTGTCTCAGTGTCTCTCTCTGGGTCAGTGTGTCTCAGTGTCTCTCTCTGGGTCAGTGTGTCTCAGTGTCTCTCTCTGGGTCAGTGTGTCTCAGTGTCTCTCTCTGGGTCAGTGTGTCTCAGTGTCTCTCTCTGGGTCAGTGTGTCTCAGTGTCTCTCTCTGGGTCAGTGTGTCTCAGTGTCTCTCTCTGGGTCAGTGTGTCTCAGTGTCTCTCTCTGGGTCAGTGTGTCTCAGTGTCTCTCTCTGGGTCAGTGTGTCTCAGTGTCTCTCTCTGGGTCAGTGTGTCTCAGTGTCTCTCTCTGGGTCAGTGTGTCTCAGTGTCTCTCTCTGGGTCAGTGTGTCTCAGTGTCTCTCTCTGGGTCAGTGTGTCTCAGTGTCTCTCTCTGGGTCAGTGTGTCTCAGTGTCTCTCTCTGGGTCAGTGTGTCTCAGTGTCTCTCTCTGGGTCAGTGTGTCTCAGTGTCTCTCTCTGGGTCAGTGTGTCTCAGTGTCTCTCTCTGGGTCAGTGTGTCTCAGTGTCTCTCTCTGGGTCAGTGTGTCTCAGTGTCTCTCTCTGGGTCAGTGTGTCTCAGTGTCTCTCTCTGGGTCAGTGTGTCTCAGTGTCTCTCTCTGGGTCAGTGTGTCTCAGTGTCTCTCTCTGGGTCAGTGTGTCTCAGTGTCTCTCTCTGGGTCAGTGTGTCTCAGTGTCTCTCTCTGGGTCAGTGTGTCTCAGTGTCTCTCTCTGGGTCAGTGTGTCTCAGTGTCTCTCTCTGGGTCAGTGTGTCTCAGTGTCTCTCTCTGGGTCAGTGTGTCTCAGTGTCTCTCTCTGGGTCAGTGTGTCTCAGTGTCTCTCTCTGGGTCAGTGTGTCTCAGTGTCTCTCTCTGGGTCAGTGTGTCTCAGTGTCTCTCTCTGGGTCAGTGTGTCTCAGTGTCTCTCTCTGGGTCAGTGTGTCTCAGTGTCTCTCTCTGGGTCAGTGTGTCTCAGTGTCTCTCTCTGGGTCAGTGTGTCTCAGTGTCTCTCTCTGGGTCAGTGTGTCTCAGTGTCTCTCTCTGGGTCAGTGTGTCTCAGTGTCTCTCTCTGGGTCAGTGTGTCTCAGTGTCTCTCTCTGGGTCAGTGTGTCTCAGTGTCTCTCTCTGGGTCAGTGTGTCTCAGTGTCTCTCTCTGGGTCAGTGTGTCTCAGTGTCTCTCTCTGGGTCAGTGTGTCTCAGTGTCTCTCTCTGGGTCAGTGTGTCTCAGTGTCTCTCTCTGGGTCAGTGTGTCTCAGTGTCTCTCTCTGGGTCAGTGTGTCTCAGTGTCTCTCTCTGGGTCAGTGTGTCTCAGTGTCTCTCTCTGGGTCAGTGTGTCTCAGTGTCTCTCTCTGGGTCAGTGTGTCTCAGTGTCTCTCTCTGGGTCAGTGTGTCTCAGTGTCTCTCTCTGGGTCAGTGTGTCTCAGTGTCTCTCTCTGGGTCAGTGTGTCTCAGTGTCTCTCTCTGGGTCAGTGTGTCTCAGTGTCTCTCTCTGGGTCAGTGTGTCTCAGTGTCTCTCTCTGGGTCAGTGTGTCTCAGTGTCTCTCTCTGGGTCAGTGTGTCTCAGTGTCTCTCTCTGGGTCAGTGTGTCTCAGTGTCTCTCTCTGGGTCAGTGTGTCTCAGTGTCTCTCTCTGGGTCAGTGTGTCTCAGTGTCTCTCTCTGGGTCAGTGTGTCTCAGTGTCTCTCTCTGGGTCAGTGTGTCTCAGTGTCTCTCTCTGGGTCAGTGTGTCTCAGTGTCTCTCTCTGGGTCAGTGTGTCTCAGTGTCTCTCTCTGGGTCAGTGTGTCTCAGTGTCTCTCTCTGGGTCAGTGTGTCTCAGTGTCTCTCTCTGGGTCAGTGTGTCTCAGTGTCTCTCTCTGGGTCAGTGTGTCTCAGTGTCTCTCTCTGGGTCAGTGTGTCTCAGTGTCTCTCTCTGGGTCAGTGTGTCTCAGTGTCTCTCTCTGGGTCAGTGTGTCTCAGTGTCTCTCTCTGGGTCAGTGTGTCTCAGTGTCTCTCTCTGGGTCAGTGTGTCTCAGTGTCTCTCTCTGGGTCAGTGTGTCTCAGTGTCTCTCTCTGGGTCAGTGTGTCTCAGTGTCTCTCTCTGGGTCAGTGTGTCTCAGTGTCTCTCTCTGGGTCAGTGTGTCTCAGTGTCTCTCTCTGGGTCAGTGTGTCTCAGTGTCTCTCTCTGGGTCAGTGTGTCTCAGTGTCTCTCTCTGGGTCAGTGTGTCTCAGTGTCTCTCTCTGGGTCAGTGTGTCTCAGTGTCTCTCTCTGGGTCAGTGTGTCTCAGTGTCTCTCTCTGGGTCAGTGTGTCTCAGTGTCTCTCTCTGGGTCAGTGTGTCTCAGTGTCTCTCTCTGGGTCAGTGTGTCTCAGTGTCTCTCTCTGGGTCAGTGTGTCTCAGTGTCTCTCTCTGGGTCAGTGTGTCTCAGTGTCTCTCTCTGGGTCAGTGTGTCTCAGTGTCTCTCTCTGGGTCAGTGTGTCTCAGTGTCTCTCTCTGGGTCAGTGTGTCTCAGTGTCTCTCTCTGGGTCAGTGTGTCTCAGTGTCTCTCTCTGGGTCAGTGTGTCTCAGTGTCTCTCTCTGGGTCAGTGTGTCTCAGTGTCTCTCTCTGGGTCAGTGTGTCTCAGTGTCTCTCTCTGGGTCAGTGTGTCTCAGTGTCTCTCTCTGGGTCAGTGTGTCTCAGTGTCTCTCTCTGGGTCAGTGTGTCTCAGTGTCTCTCTCTGGGTCAGTGTGTCTCAGTGTCTCTCTCTGGGTCAGTGTGTCTCAGTGTCTCTCTCTGGGTCAGCGTGTCTCAGTGTCTCTCTCTGGGTCAGTGTGTCTCAGTGTCTCTCTCTGGGTCAGTGTGTCTCAGTGTCTCTCTCTGGGTCAGTGTGTCTCAGTGTCTCTCTCTGGGTCAGTGTGTCTCAGTGTCTCTCTCTGGGTCAGTGTGTCTCAGTGTCTCTCTCTGGGTCAGTGTGTCTCAGTGTCTCTCTCTGGGTCAGTGTGTCTCAGTGTCTCTCTCTGGGTCAGTGTGTCTCAGTGTCTCTCTCTGGGTCAGTGTGTCTCAGTGTCTCTCTCTGGGTCAGTGTGTCTCAGTGTCTCTCTCTGGGTCAGTGTGTCTCAGTGTCTCTCTCTGGGTCAGTGTGTCTCAGTGTCTCTCTCTGGGTCAGTGTGTCTCAGTGTCTCTCTCTGGGTCAGTGTGTCTCAGTGTCTCTCTCTGGGTCAGTGTGTCTCAGTGTCTCTCTCTGGGTCAGTGTGTCTCAGTGTCTCTCTCTGGGTCAGTGTGTCTCAGTGTCTCTCTCTGGGTCAGTGTGTCTCAGTGTCTCTCTCTGGGTCAGTGTGTCTCAGTGTCTCTCTCTGGGTCAGTGTGTCTCAGTGTCTCTCTCTGGGTCAGTGTGTCTCAGTGTCTCTCTCTGGGTCAGTGTGTCTCAGTGTCTCTCTCTGGGTCAGTGTGTCTCAGTGTCTCTCTCTGGGTCAGTGTGTCTCAGTGTCTCTCTCTGGGTCAGTGTGTCTCAGTGTCTCTCTCTGGGTCAGTGTGTCTCAGTGTCTCTCTCTGGGTCAGTGTGTCTCAGTGTCTCTCTCTGGGTCAGTGTGTCTCAGTGTCTCTCTCTGGGTCAGTGTGTCTCAGTGTCTCTCTCTGGGTCAGTGTGTCTCAGTGTCTCTCTCTGGGTCAGTGTGTCTCAGTGTCTCTCTCTGGGTCAGTGTGTCTCAGTGTCTCTCTCTGGGTCAGTGTGTCTCAGTGTCTCTCTCTGGGTCAGTGTGTCTCAGTGTCTCTCTCTGGGTCAGTGTGTCTCAGTGTCTCTCTCTGGGTCAGTGTGTCTCAGTGTCTCTCTCTGGGTCAGTGTGTCTCAGTGTCTCTCTCTGGGTCAGTGTGTCTCAGTGTCTCTCTCTGGGTCAGTGTGTCTCAGTGTCTCTCTCTGGGTCAGTGTGTCTCAGTGTCTCTCTCTGGGTCAGTGTGTCTCAGTGTCTCTCTCTGGGTCAGTGTGTCTCAGTGTCTCTCTCTGGGTCAGTGTGTCTC